>NW_018398934.1:6862-7021 GCF_002168275.2 Theobroma umbraticum | reverse complement strand
TTTTAAGTTGAATTTTTTAAATTTTTTATTAAAATAGACTATAATTGAATGTTTGCCTCAATAAACATAAAGAAAAACCTATTTATTTGGAACAAAAATCTATTTATAATCTCTCATTCCTTCGAAGGCCTTATTACTTACTTTAAATGGTTTTATAAT
>NW_018398934.1:6731-6852 GCF_002168275.2 Theobroma umbraticum | reverse complement strand
ATTTTAAGTTGAATTGTTTTATATTTTCATTAAAACAGATCATAATTAAATGTGTATCTCGAGAAATGTGAAGAAAAAAATATTCATTGGCAAGAAAAGTCCATTTATAGTCACCCATTCC
>NW_018398934.1:6255-6398 GCF_002168275.2 Theobroma umbraticum | reverse complement strand
GATTTTAAGTTGAATTGTTTTACATTTTTGATTAAAACATACTATAATTGAATGAGTATCTCGAGATACATAAAGAAAAAAACATTTATTAGAAGAAAAGTTTATTTATAATCACCCATTCTTTGAAAAGCCTTATTACTCAC
>NW_018398934.1:6065-6245 GCF_002168275.2 Theobroma umbraticum | reverse complement strand
TTTATAATCTCAAAATTGATTTTGAATTGAATTTTTTATATTTTTTCTTAAAATAGACTATAATTCAATGCTTGCCTTGTGAAACATGTAAAAAATCTCATTTATTTGAAAGAATAATTCATTTTTAGTCTCCCTTTCCTTTAGAAGCCTATTATTCACTTTAAATAGTTTTATAATCTC
>NW_018398934.1:5929-6055 GCF_002168275.2 Theobroma umbraticum | reverse complement strand
TTAAGTTGATTTTTTTTACATTTTTCATTAATACAGACTATAATTGAATGTGTACTTTGAGAAACATAAAGCCAAAAGCATTCATTCACAAGAAAAGTCCATTTATAGTAACCCATTCCTTCAAAA
>NW_018398934.1:5789-5919 GCF_002168275.2 Theobroma umbraticum | reverse complement strand
TCACTTTAAATGGTTTTATAATCTCAAAATTGATTTTAAGTTAATTTTTTATATAGTTTTTATTAAAATAGACTATAATTGAATGCCTACCTAGAGAAACATGTAGAAAAACCCATTTATTTGGAAGAAA
>NW_018398934.1:5573-5779 GCF_002168275.2 Theobroma umbraticum | reverse complement strand
TAGTCTCTCATTCCTTCAAAAGCCTTGTTACTCACTTTAAATGGTGTTATAATCTCATAATTGATTTTAAAGTGAATTGTTGTACATTTTTCATTAAAATTGACTATAATTGAATGTCTACCTTGAAGAATGTGAAGAAAAAAGCATTCATTCATAAGAAAAATCCATTAATAGTCACACATTCCTTCAAAAGCCTTATTACTCAC
>NW_018398934.1:5416-5563 GCF_002168275.2 Theobroma umbraticum | reverse complement strand
TTTATAATCTCAAAATTGATTTTAAGTTAAATATTTTACTTTTTTTGTAAAATAGACTATAACTGAATGTCTGCCTCAGGAAACATGTAAAAAAACCCATATATTTGAAAGAAAAATCCATTTATAGTCTCCCATTCCTTCAAAAGC
>NW_018398934.1:5210-5406 GCF_002168275.2 Theobroma umbraticum | reverse complement strand
GCCTTAAATGGTTTTATAATCTCACAATTGTATTTAAGTTGAATTGTTTTGCATTTTTTATTAAAACAGACTACAATTGAATCTTGCCTTAGGAAACGTGTAGAAAAAACCATTCATTGGCAAGAAAAGTCCATTTATAGTATCCCATTCCTTCAAAAGCTTTATTACTCGTTTTAAATGGTTTTATAATCTCATA
>NW_018398934.1:3372-5198 GCF_002168275.2 Theobroma umbraticum | reverse complement strand
TTGAATTTTTTATATTTTTCATTAAAATAAACTATAATTAAATGTCTATTTGGAAAACGTATACAAAAACACATTTATTCAGAAGAAAAGTCCATTTATTGTCACCCATTCTTTCAAAAGCCTTGTTAGTCGCTTTAAATTGTTTTACATTCTGATAATTGATGTTAAATTGAATTTTTTTATATTTTTAGTTAAAACAGACTATAATTGAATATCTACCTCAAGAAATGTGTAAAAAAGCATTTATTGGCAAGAAAAATCCATTTATAGTCACCCATTCTATCAAAAGCCTTATTACTTGCTTTAAATGGTTTTATAATCTCATAATTAATTTTAAGTTAAATTGTTTTTTCATTTTTCATTAAAATAGACTCTAATTGAATGCTTGCCTTAGGAAACATATAGAAAAAGCCATTCATTGAGAAAAAAAATCCATTAATAGTCACCCATTACTTCAAATGCCTTATTACTCGCTATAAATGGTTTTATAATCCCATAATTGATTTTAAGTTGAATTGTTTTATATTTTTAGTTAAAACAGACAATAATTATTATTGACCTCAAGAAACATGAAGAAAAATGCATTCATTGGCAAGAAAAGTCCATTATAGTCACTCATTCCTTCAAAAGCCCTATTACTCACTTTAAATTGTTTTATAATCTCAAAATTGATTTAAAGTTAAATTTTTTTCATATTTTTGGTCAAAAAATATTATAATTCAATGTCAACCTTGAGAAATATGAAGAAAAAGGCATTCATTGATAAGAAAAGTCCATTTACAGTCAGCCATTCCTTCAAAAGCCTTAGTATTCGCTTTAAATGGTTTTATAATCTTGAAATTGATTTTAAGTTAAATTGTTTTATATTTTTACTTAAAACATGCTATAATTGAATGCTTGCCTTGAAAAGAGTGTAGAAAAAGCCATTTATTGAGAAAAAAAAGTCCATTTATAATCACTCATTCCTTCAAAAGCCTTCTTACTCGTTTTAAATAGTTTTATAATTTCATAATTGATTTTAAGTTGAATATTTTTATATTTTTCATTAAAACAGACTATAATTAAATGTGTATCTCGAGAAATATGAAGAAAAAAGCATTCATTGGTAAGAAAAGTCCATTTGTAGTCAGTCATTCCTTCAAAAGCCTTATTACTCGCTTTAAATGGTTTTATAATCTTGAAATTGATTTTAAGTTGAATTTTTTAATATTCTTATTTAAAACAGACTATAATTGAATGCCTACCTTGAGAAGAGTGAAGAAAAAGCCATTCATTGGCAAGAAAAGTCCATTTATAGTCTCTCATTCCTTCAAAAGCCTTATTACTCACTTTAAATGGGTTTATAATCTCATAATTGATTTTAAGTTGAATGTTTTTATATTTTTCATTAAAACAGACTATAATTGAATGCTTGTCTTGAGAAACATGAAGAAATAAGCATTCATTTGCAAGAAAAGTCCATTTATAGTCTCTTATTCCTTCAAAAGCCTTGTTACTCACTTTAAATGGTTTTATACTCTCATAATTGATTTTAAGTTGAATTGTTTTACATTTTTCATTAAAACAGACTGTAATTGAATGCTTGTCTTAAGAGACATATAGAAAGAAGCCATTTATTGAGAAGAAAAGTCCATTTATAGCCACCCATTCCTTCACAAGCCTTATGACTCGCTTTAAATGGTTTTATAATCTCATAATTGATTTTAAATTGAATTTTTTTACATTTTTCATTCAAACAAACTATAATTGAATGCCTGTCTTAAGAAACATATAAAAAAATCATTCATTGAGAAGAAAAGTCTATTTATAGTCACCCATTCCTTCAA
>NW_018398934.1:3175-3357 GCF_002168275.2 Theobroma umbraticum | reverse complement strand
CTTTAAATAGTTTTATAATCTAATAATTGATTTTAAGTTGAATTCTTTTACATTCTTCATTAAAATAGACTATAACTGAATGTCTACCTTGGAAAACATGTAGAAAAAACCATTCCTCAAGAAGAAAAGTCCATTTATAATCACCTATTCCTTTAAAAGCCTTATTACTCGCTTTAAATGGT
>NW_018398934.1:2983-3144 GCF_002168275.2 Theobroma umbraticum | reverse complement strand
TTTTTTTGCATTTTTCATTAAAACAGACTATAATTGAATGTCTACCTTGAGAAATGTGAAGGGACAAGCTTTCATTAGAAACAAAAGTCTGTTCATAGTCATCCATTCCTTCAAAATCCTTATTACTCACTTTAAATGGTTTTATAAACTAATAATTGATT
>NW_018398934.1:2686-2973 GCF_002168275.2 Theobroma umbraticum | reverse complement strand
TGTTTTTACATTTTTCATTAAAACAAACTATAATTGAATGCCTGCCTTGAGAAACATGTAGAAAAAGCCATTTATCTGGAAAAAAGTCCATTTATAGTCTCCCATACCTTCAAAAGCCTTATTACTTGCTTTAAATAGTTTTATAATATCATAATTCATTTTAAGATGAATTTTTTTATATTTTTTATTAAAACAGACTATAATTGCTTGTCTACCTTGAGAAACATGAAGAAAAAAGGCATTCATTGGCAGAAAAAGTCCATTTATAGTCTCTCATTCCTTTAAAA
>NW_018398934.1:2507-2676 GCF_002168275.2 Theobroma umbraticum | reverse complement strand
TCACTTTAAATGGTTTTACAATCTCAAAATTGATTTAAAGTTGAATTTTTTATATTTTTTTAAAACAGATTATAATTGAATACCTGGCTCAGGAAATGTGTAGAAAAAATTATTCATTGACAAGAAAAATCTATTAATAGTCACTCATTCCTTCAAAAACCTTATTACT
>NW_018398934.1:2336-2497 GCF_002168275.2 Theobroma umbraticum | reverse complement strand
GGTTTTATAATCTCAAAATTAATTTTAAGTTAAAGTTTTTATATTTTTTGTTAAAACAGATTATAATTGAATGCATGCCTTGAGAAACATGTAGAAAAACCCATTTATTTGGAAGAAAAATCTATTTATAGTCACTCATTCTTTCGAAAGCCTTATTACTC
>NW_018398934.1:853-2326 GCF_002168275.2 Theobroma umbraticum | reverse complement strand
GTTTTATAATCTCATAATTAATTTTAAGTTGAATTGTTGTACACTTTTCATTAAAACATATTATAATTGAATGCCTATCTTAAAAACAGTGAAGAAAAAGAAAATTCATTTGATAGTCACCCATTCTTTAAAAGCCTTATTACTCACTTTAAATGTTTTATAATCTCAAATCGATTTTAAGTTTAATTTTTTACATTTTTTGTTAACACAGACTATAATTGATTGTGTGCCTTAGGAAACGTATGGAAAATTCATTTATTTGAAAAAAAAAATCTATTTATAGTCTCCCATTCCTTCAAAAGCTTTATTAGTAGCCTAAAATGGTTTTATAATCTCATAATTGTATTTAAGTTGAATTTTTTTACATTTTTTATTAAAACAAACTACAATTGAGTGCTTGTCTCAAGAAACATATAAAAAAAGCCATTCATTGGCATGAAAAGTCCATTCATAGTCTCTCATTCCTTCAAAAGCCTTATTACTCGCTTTAAGTGGTTTTATAATCTCATAATTAATTTTAAGTTGAATTTTTTATATTTTTCATTAAAACAGACTTTAATTAACTGTCTGCCTAGGAAACATATAGAAAAACACATTATTTAGAAGAAAAGTCCATTTATCGTCACCCATTCCTTCAAAAGCCTTATTAGTCGCTTTAAATTATTTTATAATGTAATAATTGATGTTAAGTTAAATTTTTTTATATATTTTTTAAAACAGACTATAATTGAATATGTACCTCAAGAAATGTGAAAAAAAACATTCATTAGCTAGAAAAGTCTATTTATAGTCACCCATTCTATCAAAAGCCTTATTACTCGCTTTAAATGTTTTTTTAATTGCATAATTGATTTTAAGTTGAATTGTTTTACATTTTTAATTAAAATAGACTCTAATTGAATGCCTACTTTGGAAAACATGTAGAAAAAGTCATTCATTGAGAAGAAAAGTCCATTAATAGTTACCCATTACTTCAAATGCCTTATTACTCACTTTAAATGGTTTTATAATCCCATAATTCATTTTAAGTTAAATTGTTTTATATTTTTAGTTAAAATAGACAATAATTGAATGTTTACTTTAAAAACAATGAAAAAAAAGTATTTATTAACAAGAAAAATCTATTTATAGTCACCCATTCTTTAAAAAATCCTATTACTCACTTTAAATGGTTTTATAATCTCAAAATTGATTTTTAGTTAAATATATTTTTATATTTTTGGTCAAAAAAGTAAATAATTGAATATCTACCTTGAGAAACATGAAGAAAAAGGTATTCATTGATAAGAAAAGTCCATTTGTTGTCAGTCATTCCTTCAAAAGCCTTATTACTCGCTTTAAATGGTTTTATAAACTTGAAATTGATTTTAAGTTGAATTTTTTTATATGTTAAGTTAAAACAGACTATAATTGAATGCCTACCTTGAAAAAAGTGTAGAAAAGCCATTCATTGAGAAAAAAAGTCCATTTATA
>NW_018398934.1:687-843 GCF_002168275.2 Theobroma umbraticum | reverse complement strand
CTTTCAAAAGCCTTATTACTCACTTTAAATGGTTTCATAATCTCATTATTGAATTTAAGTTGAATATTTTTAAATTTTTCATTAAAACAGACTATAATTGAATGCCTGTCTTGAGAAACATGAACAAACAAACATTCATTGGCAAGAAAAGTTTAT
>NW_018398934.1:598-677 GCF_002168275.2 Theobroma umbraticum | reverse complement strand
CTATTCCTTCAAAAGCCTTATTACTAGCTTTAAATGGTTTAATAATCTCATAATTGGTTTTAAGTTGAATTTTTTTACA
>NW_018398934.1:472-588 GCF_002168275.2 Theobroma umbraticum | reverse complement strand
AAACAGACTATAATTGAATGCTTGCCTTGAGAAACGTGAAGAAACAAGCATTCATTGGCAAGAAAAGTTCATTTACAGCCTCCTATTCTATCAAAAGCTTTATTACTCACTTTAAA
>NW_018398934.1:290-462 GCF_002168275.2 Theobroma umbraticum | reverse complement strand
GTCTCATAATTGATTTTAAGTTGAATTAATTTACATTTTTCATAAAAATAGACTCTAATTGAATGCTTGGCTTAGGAAACATGTAGAAAAAGCCATTCATTGGGAAAAAAAATCCATTAATAGTCACCTATTACTTCAAATGCCTTACTACTCACTTTAAATAGTTTTATAA
>NW_018398934.1:148-280 GCF_002168275.2 Theobroma umbraticum | reverse complement strand
GATTTTAAGTTGAATTGTTTTATATGTTTAGTTAAAACAGACAATAATTGAATGTATACCTCGAAAAACGTAAAAAGAAAATAGGTATTCATTTACAAGAAAAGTCTATTATAGTCACTCATTCCTTCAAAA
>NW_018398934.1:0-138 GCF_002168275.2 Theobroma umbraticum | reverse complement strand
TCACTTTAAATGGTTTTATAATCTTAAAATTGATTTTTAGTTAAATTTTTATATATTTTTTATTAAAACGGACTATAATTGAATGTCTACCTTGAGAAGAGTGAAGAAAAAGCCATTCATTGGCAAGAAAAGTTTATT
>NW_018398933.1:11792-11920 GCF_002168275.2 Theobroma umbraticum | reverse complement strand
GCTGAATTTTTTTACATTTTTCATTAAAACAAACTATAATTGAATGCCTACCTCAAGAAACGTATAAAAAAGATAATTCATTGAGAAGAAAAGTCCATTTATAGTCACATATTCCTTCAAAAGCCTTA
>NW_018398933.1:11617-11782 GCF_002168275.2 Theobroma umbraticum | reverse complement strand
TAAATGGTTTTATAATCTCATAATTGATTTTAATCTGAATTTTTTTACATTTTCGGTTAAAACAGACTATAAATGAATGTCTACCTCAAGAAATGTAAAGAAAAACGTATTCATTGGTAAGAAAAGTCTAGTTATAGTCACCCATTCTTTCGAAAGTCTTATTAC
>NW_018398933.1:11422-11546 GCF_002168275.2 Theobroma umbraticum | reverse complement strand
AGTTCAAATTGTTTTACATTTTTAGTTAAAATAGATTATAATTGAATGTTCACCTCGAGAAAAGTTTAAGAAAAGGCATTCATTGGCAAGAAAAGTCCATTTATAGCAACCCATTCTTTCAAAA
>NW_018398933.1:11222-11386 GCF_002168275.2 Theobroma umbraticum | reverse complement strand
AATTGATTTTAAGTTGATTTTTTTTATATTTTTCATTAAAACAGATTATAATTGAATGTCTACCTTGAGAAATGTGAAGAGAAAGGCATTCGTTGGTAAAAAAAAGTCTGTTCATAGTCACCCATTCCTTCAAAAGCCTTATTACTCACTTTAAATAGTTTTAT
>NW_018398933.1:11048-11207 GCF_002168275.2 Theobroma umbraticum | reverse complement strand
TTTAAGTTAAATATTTTTATATTTTTTATTAAAACAGACTATAATTGAATGTCTGCCTTGAGAAACATGTAGAGAAAGCCATCAATTTGGAAGAAAAGTCCATCTATAGTCTCCTATACCTTCAAAAGCCTTATTACTCGCGTTAAATGATTTTATAAT
>NW_018398933.1:10772-11038 GCF_002168275.2 Theobroma umbraticum | reverse complement strand
ATTTTAAGATGAATTTTTTTATATTTTTCATTAAAACAGACTATGATTGAGTGTTTACCTTGAAAAACATGAAGAAAAAAGCATTCATTGGCAAGAAAAGTTTATTTATTTTCTCTCATTCCTTTAAAAGCCTTATTACTCGCGTTAAATGGTTTTATAATGTTATAATTAATTTTAAGTTGATTTTTTATATTTTTCATTAAAGCGAACTGTAATTTAGCGCCTGCCTCAAGAAACGTGTAGAAATATCCATTTATTTGAAAAAA
>NW_018398933.1:9008-10700 GCF_002168275.2 Theobroma umbraticum | reverse complement strand
CTTTAAATGGTTTTGTAATCTCAAAATTGATTTTAAGCTGAATTTTTTATATTTTTTGTTAAAACAGACTATAATTAAATATCTACCTCGAGAAACATGTAGAAAATCCAGTTCTTTGGAAGAAAAAGCTATTTATAGTCTCTCATTCCCTCAAAAACCTTATTACACGTTTTAAATAGTTTTATAATCTCATAATTGATTTTATGTTGAATTATTTTACATTTTTTATTAAAACAGACTATAATTGAATGTGTACCTTAAGAAACGTGAAGAAAAAAATATTCATTGGTAAAAAAAGTCTATTTATAGTCACGCATTCCTTCAAAAGCCTTATTACTCACTTTAAATGATTTTATAATATCAAAATTGATTTTAAGTTGAATTGTTTACATTTATTGTTAAAATAAATAATAATTGAATGCGTGCCTCGAGAAACGTGTAGAAAACCCATTTATTTGAAAGAAAAATCAATTTATAGTATCTCATTCCTTCAAAAGCCTTATTAGTAGCCTTAAATGGTTTTATAATCTCATAATTGTATTTAAGTTGAATTTTTTTACATTTTTCATTAAAACAGACTACAATTGAATGCTTGTCTCAAGAAACGTATAGAAAAAGCCATTCATTAACAAGAAAAGTCCATCTATAGTCTCTCATTCCTTCAAAAGCCTTATTACTCGCTTTAAATGGTTTTATAATCTCATAATTGATTTTTATTTGAATTTTTTATATTTTTTTTAAAATAGACTATAATTAAATATTTACCTTAGGAAACATGTAAAAAAACGCACTTATTTTGAAGAAAAGTCTATTGATAGTCTCTCATTCCATCAAAAGCCTTATTACTCGCTTTTACTGGTTTTAATCTCATAATTGATTTTAAGCCCAATTTATTTTACATTTTTGGTGTAAACATATAATAATTGAATGTCTACCTTAAGAAACTTGAAGAGAAACACATTCATTAGCAAGAAAAGTCCATTTATAGTTACCTATTCTTTCAATAGCCTTATTACTCATTTTAAATGGTTTTATAATCTCAAAATTGATTTTAAGTTCAATTTTTTACATTTTTTGTTAACATAGACTATAATTGATTGCGTGCCTCAGGAAATGTGTAAAAAACTCATTTATTTGAAAAAGAAATCCATTTATAGTCTCTTATTCCTTCAAAAGCCTTATTAGTAGCCTGAAATGGTTTTATAATCTCATAATTGTATTTAAGTTGAATTTTTTTACATTTTTCATTAAAACAGATTATAATTGGATGCCTACCTTGAGAAACAAGTAGAAAAAGCCATTCTTACCCAAGAAAAGTCCATTTATAGTCTCCCATTCCTTCAATAGCCTTATTACTCGCTTTAAATGGTTTTATAATCTCATTATTGATTTTAAGCTCAATTTTTTTTACATTTTTAGTTAAAACATACAATAATTGAATGTTTATCTCAAGAAACATGAAGAGAAACACATTCATTAGTAAGCAAAGTCCATTTATAGTCACTCATTCTTTCGAAAGCCTTAGTACTCACTTTAAAGGGTTTTATAATCTGAAAATTGATTTTAAGTTAATCTTTTTTTTATATTTTTAGGTAAAATAGATTATAATTGAATGTTACCTCTAGAAAAGTGAAGAAAAAGGCATTCACTAGCTAGAAAAGTCTATTTATAGCAACCCATTCTTTCAAAACC
>NW_018398933.1:8828-8998 GCF_002168275.2 Theobroma umbraticum | reverse complement strand
CTTTAAATGGCTTTATAATCTCATAATTGATTTTAAGTTCATTTTGTTTACATTTTTCATTAAAACAGACTATAATTGAATGCCTATGTTAGGAAACGTATAGAAAAAGCCATTTATTAATAAAAAAAAAGTCTATTTATAGTCACCTATTCCTTCAAAAGCCTCATTAC
>NW_018398933.1:8738-8818 GCF_002168275.2 Theobroma umbraticum | reverse complement strand
TGATTTTATAATCTCATAATTGATTATAAGTTGAATTTTTTTATACTTTTGGTTAAAACAGACAATAATTGAATGTCTAC
>NW_018398933.1:8600-8728 GCF_002168275.2 Theobroma umbraticum | reverse complement strand
ATGAAGAAAAAAGCATTCATTGCTAAGAAAAGTCTATTTATAGTCTTCCATTCTTTCAAAAGCTTTATTACTCGTGTTAAATAGTTTTATAATCTCGTAATTGATTTTAGGTTCAAATTCTTTTACAT
>NW_018398933.1:6796-8590 GCF_002168275.2 Theobroma umbraticum | reverse complement strand
AATAGATTATAATTGAATGTCTACCTTAAGAAATGTGAAGAAAAAGACATTCATGAGCAAGAAAAGTCCATTATAGTCACTCATTTCTTTAAAAGCCTTATTACTCACTTTAAATGATTTTGTAATCTCATAATTGATTTTAAGTTAAATTTTTTTACATTTTTCATTAAAATAGACTATAATTGAATACCTGCCTTGGGAAACATGTAAAGAAAGCTATTTATTTGGAAGAAAAATCTATTTATAGTCTCTCATTACTTCAAAAGCCTTATTACTCGTCTTAAATGGTTTTATATTCTCATAAATAATTTTGAGTTAAATTTTTTTATATTTTTCATTAAAACAGACTATAATTAAATGTGTATCTCATGAAACGTGAAGAAAAAAGCATTCATTGGCAAGAAAAGTCTATTTGTAGTCACCCATTCTTCAAAAGCCATATTACTCACTTTAAATGGTTTTATAATCTTAAAATTGATTTTAAGTTGAATTTTTTTATATTTTTCATTCAAACAGACTATAATTGAATGGTTGTCTTAAGAAACGTGTAGAGAAAGCCATTTATTTGAAAGAAAATCTATTTATAGCCTCTCATACTTTTAAAAGCCTTATTACTCGTGTTAAATGGTTTCATAATCTCATAATTGATTTTAAGTTGAATTTGTTTACATTTTTCATTAAAATAGACTATAATTGATGTCTATCTTGAGAAATGTGAAGAAAAAAGCATTCATTAATAAGAAAAGTCCTTTTATAGTCTCCCATTCTTTTAAAAGCCTTATTACTCACGTTAAATAGTTTTATAATCTCATAATTGATTTTAAGTTAAATTATTTTTACTATTTTTGTTAAAATAGATTATAATTGAATGTTCACCTCGAGAAAAGTGAAGAAAAAGGCAGTCATTGGCAAGAAAAATCTATTTGTAGCAACCCATTCTTTCAAAACCTTATTACTCGCTTTAATGGTTTTATAATCTCGTAATTGATTTTAAGTTATTTTTTTACATTTTTAATTAAAACAAACTATAATTGAATTCCAACAATGGGAAACATGTGGAAAAAGCCATTCATTAATAAGAAAAGTCTATTTATAGTAACACATTCTTTCAAAAGCCTCATTACTCGCTTTAAATGGTTTTATAATCTCATAATTGATTTTAAGTTGAATTATTTTTTATTTTTTATTTAAACAGACTATAATTGAATGTGTATTTCGAGAAACATGAAGAAAAAAGCATTCATTGGCAAGAAAAGTCTATTTATAGTTACCCATTCCTTCAAAAGCTTTATTACTCACTGTAAATAGTTTTATAGTCTCAAAATTGATTTTAAATTGAATTTTTTTAATTTTTCATTAAAACAGACTATAATTAAATGCCTGCCTCATGAAACATGTAGAGAAAGCCATCTATTTGGAAGAAAAGTCCATTTATAGTCTCTCATACCTTTAAAAGCCTTATTACTCGTGTTAAATGGTTTTACAATCTCATAATTGATTTTAAGCTGATTTTTTTACATTTTTTATTAAAATAGACTATAATTGATGTCTACCTTGAGAAATGTAAAGAAAAAAGCATTCATTGGTAAGAAACTCCTTTTATAGTCTCTCATTCTTTTAAAAGCCTTATTACTCGCGTTAAATGGTTTTATAATTTCATAATTGATTTTATGTTAAATTGTTTTTAGTGTTTTCATTAAAATAGATTGTAATTAAATGTTCACCTCGAGAAAAGTGAAGAAAAAGGCATTCATTGATAAGAAAAGTTCATTTATAGCAACCAATTCTTTCAAA
>NW_018398933.1:6588-6740 GCF_002168275.2 Theobroma umbraticum | reverse complement strand
AATTGATTTTAAGTTAAATTTTTTTATATTTTTCATTAAAACAAACTATAATTGCATGTCTACCTTGAGAAACGTGAAGAAAAAAGCATTGATTGGCAAGTAAAGTTCATTTATAGTCACTCATTCATTCAAAAGCCTTATTACTCACTTCA
>NW_018398933.1:6395-6578 GCF_002168275.2 Theobroma umbraticum | reverse complement strand
TAATCTCATAATTGATTTTAAGTTACATTTTTTTACATGTTTCATTAAAACAGACTATAATTTCAAGTCTTCATTGAGAAACGTGAAGAAAAATGACATTAATTGGCAAGAGAAGTCCATTTGAAGTCTCCCATTCCTTAAAAAGTCTTATTACTCACTTTAAATGGTTTTATAATCTCAAAA
>NW_018398933.1:5049-6295 GCF_002168275.2 Theobroma umbraticum | reverse complement strand
TTTCTTCCAAATAAATGGATTTCTCAACATGTTTCTCGAGACAAGCATTCAATTATAATCTGTTTTAACAAAAAATGTAAAAAATTCAATTTAAAATCAGTTTTGAGATTATAAAACTATTTAAAGTGAGTAATAAGACTTTTGAAGGAATGAGAGACTATAAATAGACTTTTCTTGCTAATGAATGCTTTTTTTTTCACGTTTCTCACGATAAACATGCAATTATAGTCTGTTTTAATAAAAAATGCAAAAAAATTTAACTCAAAATCATTTATGAGAATATAAAACTATTTAAGATAAGTAATAAGGCTTTTGAAGGTATGAGAGACTATAAATGGACTTTTCTTTCAAATAAATGACTTTCTCTATACATTTCCTAAGGTAGGTATTCTATTATAGTCTGTTTTAATGAAAAATGTAAAAAAATTCAACTTAAAATCAATTATGAGATTATAAAACTATTTAAAGTGAGTAATAAGGCTTTTGAAGGAATGAGTGACTATAATGGACTTTTCTTGCTAATGAATATCCTTTTCTTCGCGTTTCTTGAAGTAGACATTCAATTATAATCTGTTTTAACAAATAATGTAAAAGAATTGAAACCTAAAATTAATTACAAGATTATAAAACCATGAAACATGAGTAATAAAGCTTTTGAAGGAATGAAAGACTCTAAATAGACTTTTCTTGGCAATGAATGCTTTTTTCTTGACGTTTCTCAAGGTAGACGTTCAATTATACTCTATTTTAACTAAAAGTGTAAAAAAATTCAACTTAAAATCAATTATAAGATTATAAAATCATTTAAAATGAGTAATGAGGCTTTTGAAGGAATGGGTGACTATAAATAGACCTTTCTTATCAATGAATGGCTTTTTCCACACGTTTTCTAGCGTAGGCATTCAATTATAGTCTATTTTAATGAAAAATGTAAAAAAAATAGACTTCAAATCAATTATGAGATTATAAAGCCATTTAAAGCGAATAATAAGGTTTTGAAAGAATGGGTTACTATAAATAGACTTGTCTAGCCAATGAATGCCTTTTTTCTTCACTTTTCTAGAGGTAATATTCAATTATAATCTATTTTAACTAAAAATGTAAACAAAAAAATTAACTTAAAATCAATTTTGAGATTATAAAACAATTTAAAGTGAGTAAAAAGGCTTTTGAAAGAATAGGTAACTATTAGTGGACTTTGCTTACTAATGAATGTGTTTCTCTTCACGTTTCTCAAGGTAGACAT
>NW_018398933.1:4776-4949 GCF_002168275.2 Theobroma umbraticum | reverse complement strand
CTCTACATGTTTCTTGAGGCAGGCATTCAATTATAGTCTGTTTTAATAAAAAATTTAAAAAATTTAACTTAAAATCAATTTTGAAACTATAAAACTATTTATAGTGAGTAGTAATGTTTTTGAAGGAATTGGTGATTATAAATGGACTTTTCTTGCCAATGAATGCTTTTTTC
>NW_018398933.1:4608-4766 GCF_002168275.2 Theobroma umbraticum | reverse complement strand
TTAGGGTAGATGTTCAATTATAGTCTATTTTAACTAAAAGTGGAAGAAAATTCAACTTAAAATCAATTATGAGATTATGAAATCATTTACAGCGAGTAATGAGACTTTTGAAGGAATGGGTGACTATAAATAGACTTTTCTTATCAATGAATGGCTTT
>NW_018398933.1:4034-4529 GCF_002168275.2 Theobroma umbraticum | reverse complement strand
TATGAGATTATAAAACCATTTAAAGCGAGCAATAAGGTTTTGAAAGAATGGGTTGCTATAAATGGATTTTTCTTTCCAATGAATGCCTTTTTCTTAACTTTTCTTGAGGTGAACATTAAATTATAATCTATTTTAATAAAAACAGTAAAAATAATTTAGCTTAAAATCAATTATGAGATTATAAAACCATTTAACGTGAGTAATAAGACTTTTAAAGAAATGGGAGACTATAAAAGGACTTTTCTTACCAATGAATGTGTTTTTCTTCACGTTTCTCAAGGTAGACATCAATTATAGTCTATTTCAATGAAAAATGTAAAACAATTCAACTTAAAATTAATTATGAGATTATCAAATCATTTAACACTAGTAATAAGGCTTTTGAAGGTATGAGAGACTATAAATAAATTTTTCTTTTAAATAAATAGCTTTCTCTACACGTTTCTAGAGGCAAGCATTCAATTATAGTCTGTTTTAATGAAAAATGTAAAAAAA
>NW_018398933.1:3827-3938 GCF_002168275.2 Theobroma umbraticum | reverse complement strand
TTTTCTTCACGTTTCTTGAGATACACATTCAATTATAGTCTGTTTTAATGAAAAGTATAAAACAATTCAACTCAAAATCAATTATGAGATTATAAAACCATTTAAAGCGAG
>NW_018398933.1:3264-3415 GCF_002168275.2 Theobroma umbraticum | reverse complement strand
TTTTTTGAGGTAAACATACAATTATAGTCTGTTTTAATGAAAAATGTAAAAAAAATTTAACTCAAAATCATTTATGAGAATATAAAACCATTTAAGACGAGTAATAAGGCTTTTGAAGGTATGGGAGACTATAAATGGACTTTTCTTCCAA
>NW_018398933.1:2715-2927 GCF_002168275.2 Theobroma umbraticum | reverse complement strand
CATTCAATTATAATCTGTTTTAACTAATAATGTAAAAGAATTGAAACCTAAAATCAATTACGAGATTATAAAACCATTTAACATGAGTAATAAAGCTTTCGATGGAATAAAGACTTTAAATGGATTTTTTTTGGTAATGAATGCTTTTTTCTTGACGTTTCTCAAGGTAGACGTTCAATTATAGTCTATTTTAACTAAAAGTGTAAAAAAAT
>NW_018398933.1:2490-2705 GCF_002168275.2 Theobroma umbraticum | reverse complement strand
ATCAATTATAAGATTATAAAATCATTTAAAACGAGTAATGAGGCTTTTGAAGGAATGGGTGACAATAAATAGACTTTTCTTATCAATGAATGGCCTTTTCCATACGTTTCCTAATGTAGGCATTCAATTATAGTCTATTTTAATGAAAAATGTAAAAAAATAGACTTAAAATCAGTTATGAGATTATAAAGGTTTTGAAAGAATGGGTTGCTATA
>NW_018398933.1:2365-2480 GCF_002168275.2 Theobroma umbraticum | reverse complement strand
TCTAGCCAATGAATGCCTTTTTCTTCACTTTTCTAGAGGTAACATTCAATTAGAATCTACTTTAACTAAAAATGTAAAAAAAATAACTTAAAATCAATTTTGAGATTATAAAACC
>NW_018398933.1:2268-2355 GCF_002168275.2 Theobroma umbraticum | reverse complement strand
AGTAAAAAGGCTTTTGAAAGAATAGGTAACTATAAATGGACTTTGCTTACTAATGAATATGTTTCTCTTCACATTTCTCAAGGTAGA
>NW_018398933.1:2151-2258 GCF_002168275.2 Theobroma umbraticum | reverse complement strand
TTGTATGTTTTAACCAAAAATGTGAAAAAAAAATTGAGGTTAAAATTAATTACAAGATTATAAAACCATTTAAAGCTAGTAATAAGGCTTTTGAAGGAATGGGAGAC
>NW_018398933.1:1614-1860 GCF_002168275.2 Theobroma umbraticum | reverse complement strand
TTCTCGAGGTAAGCATTCAATTATAATCTGTTGTAATGAAAAATGTAAAAAAATACAATTATGAGATTATAAAACCATTTCAGGCTATTAATAAGGCTTTTGCAGGAATAAGAGACTATAAATGGATTTCTTTTCCAAATAAATGGGTTTTCTATACGTTTCCTGAGGCACGTAATCAATTATAGTCTGTGTTAATAAAAAATATAAAAAATTGAACTTAAAATCAATTTTGAGATTATAAAACCA
>NW_018398933.1:1292-1604 GCF_002168275.2 Theobroma umbraticum | reverse complement strand
GTAATAAGGCTTTTGAAAGAATAAGTGACTATAAATGGACTTTGCTTGCTAATGAATGTGTTTCTCTTCACATTTCTTGAGGTAGACATTCAATTATTGTATGTTTAAACCAAAAATGTAAAACAAATTGGGCTTAAAATCAATTATGAGATTATAAAACTACTGAAGCGAGTAATAAGGCTTTTGCTAGAATGGGAGACTATAAATGGACTGTTCTTCTAAATAAATGTGTTTTTTTATATGTTTCCTATGGTAAATATTTAATTATAATCTGTTTTAATGAAAAATATAAAAAATTTAACTTAAAATTAA
>NW_018398933.1:1111-1282 GCF_002168275.2 Theobroma umbraticum | reverse complement strand
AAATTAATTATGAGATTATAAAACCATTTAACACGAGTAATAACGCTTTTGAAGGTATGAGAGACTATAAATAGACTTTTCTTTCAAATAAATGGCTTTCTCTATATGTTTCCTGAGACAGGCATTCAATTATAGTCTGTTTTAATGAAAAATGTAAAAAAATTTAACTTA
>NW_018398933.1:925-1101 GCF_002168275.2 Theobroma umbraticum | reverse complement strand
TGAGATTATAAAACCATTTAAAGTGAGTAATAAGGCTTTTGAAGGAATGGATAAATATAATGGACTTTTTTTAAGAATGAATGTCTTTTCTTCATGTTTCTTGAGGAAGACATTCAATTATAATCTATTTTAACTAATAATGTAAAAGAATTTGAACTTAAAATCAATTACAAGAT
>NW_018398933.1:468-725 GCF_002168275.2 Theobroma umbraticum | reverse complement strand
AAAAAAATTCAACTTAAAATCAAATATGAGATTATGAAACCATTTAAAGAGAGTAATGAGGCTTTTGAAGCAGTAGGTGACTATAAATAGACTTTCTTATCTATGAATGGCTTTTTCCATAAGTTTGTCGACATAGGCATTCAATTATAGCCTATTTTAACGAAAAAGGTAAAACAATGAACTTAAAATCAATTATGAGATTATAAAACTATTAAAAGTGAGTAATAAGGCTTTTGGAGGAATTGGTGACTATAAAT
>NW_018398933.1:361-458 GCF_002168275.2 Theobroma umbraticum | reverse complement strand
TGCCAATGAATGCTTTTGTCTTCATGTTTCTTGAGGTACACACTCAATTATAGTCTGTATTAATGAAAAATATAAAAACATTCTACTTAAAATCAAT
>NW_018398933.1:261-351 GCF_002168275.2 Theobroma umbraticum | reverse complement strand
TAAAACCATTTAAAACGAGTAATAGGGCTTCCGAAGGAATAAGAGACTATAAATAGATTTTTTTCTAAATAAATGAGTTTTTCTACACGT
>NW_018398933.1:182-251 GCF_002168275.2 Theobroma umbraticum | reverse complement strand
AGGCATTCAATTCTAGCCTGTTTTAATAAAAAATATAAAAAAACATTCAACTTAAAATCAATTTTGACA
>NW_018398933.1:0-106 GCF_002168275.2 Theobroma umbraticum | reverse complement strand
ATGCTTTTTTGTTCATGTTTCTCGAGGTACACATTCAATTATAATTTGTATAAATGAAAAATGTAAAACAATTCTACTTAAAATCAATTATGAGATTATAAAACCA
>NW_018398932.1:2917-3013 GCF_002168275.2 Theobroma umbraticum | reverse complement strand
ACAAAAGTCCATTTATAGTCACTCAGTCCTTCAAAAGCATTATTGCTCGGTTTAAATGATTTTATAATCTCAAAATTGAATTTAGGATGAATTTTT
>NW_018398932.1:2820-2907 GCF_002168275.2 Theobroma umbraticum | reverse complement strand
TCTTTAAAACAGACAAAAATTGATTGTCTAACTCAAGAACCACGAATGAAACAAGCATTCATTGATAAGAAAAGTCCATTTAGAGTC
>NW_018398932.1:2719-2810 GCF_002168275.2 Theobroma umbraticum | reverse complement strand
TTAAAAAGCTTATTACTCGCTTGAAATGGTTTTATAATCTCATAATTGATTTAAAGTTGAATTTTTTTACATTTCTGATTAAACATACTAT
>NW_018398932.1:2153-2272 GCF_002168275.2 Theobroma umbraticum | reverse complement strand
AAAGTCTATTTAGAGTCACCTATTCCTTTAAAAGGCTTATTACTCGCTTTAAATAGTTCTATAAACTCATAATTGATTTTAAGTTGAATTTTTTTACATTTTTGATTAAAACCTACTAT
>NW_018398932.1:1979-2131 GCF_002168275.2 Theobroma umbraticum | reverse complement strand
ATGTGAAGAAACAAGCATTCATTGATAAGAAAAGTCTATTTAGAGTCACCAATTATTTTAAAAAGCTTATTACTCGCTTTAAATGGTTTTATAATCTGATAATTGATTTTCAGTTGAATTTTTTTATATTTTTGATTAAAACATATTGTAAT
>NW_018398932.1:1782-1917 GCF_002168275.2 Theobroma umbraticum | reverse complement strand
CCCATTCTTTCAAAAGGCTTATTACTCGCTTTAAATAGTTTTATAATCGCATAAGTGATTTAAAATTGAATTTTTTTATATTTTTTGTTAAAACAGACTGTAATAGATTATTTACCTGGGAAAACTTGTAGAAAA
>NW_018398932.1:1429-1680 GCF_002168275.2 Theobroma umbraticum | reverse complement strand
CATACTATAATTAAATGTCTACCTCAAGAAACGTGAAAAAACAAGCATTCATTGACAATAAAAGTCCATTTAGAGTCACTCATTCCTTCAAAAGGCTTATTACTCACTTTAATTACTTTTATAATCTTCTAATTAATTTTCAGTTAAATTTTTTTACATTTTTTTTCTAAAACAGGCTATAATTGAATATGTACCTTAGGAAACGTGAGGAAACAAGCATTCATTGACAAGAAAAGTCTATTTAGAGTCAC
>NW_018398932.1:954-1140 GCF_002168275.2 Theobroma umbraticum | reverse complement strand
TTTATAGTCACTCATTCCTTCAAAAGTCTTATTAGTCACTTTTTAATTGTTTTATAATTTGATGATTGATGTTAAGTTGAATTTTTTTGTATTTTTTGTTAAAATATACTATAATTGAATACCCGCCGTGGAAAACGTGTAGAAAAAGCTTATCCATTGAGAACAAAAGTCCATTTATAGTCACTC
>NW_018398932.1:590-738 GCF_002168275.2 Theobroma umbraticum | reverse complement strand
TTCCTTCAAAAGACTTATTACTCGCTTTAAAAGATTTTATAATCTCATAATTGAATGTCTACCTTAAGGAATGTGAAGAAACAAGCATTCATTAATAAGAAAAGTCCATTTAGAGTCACCCATTATTTTAAAAAGCTTATTACTCGCT
>NW_018398932.1:231-322 GCF_002168275.2 Theobroma umbraticum | reverse complement strand
ATTGATTTTAAGTTAAATTTTTTTATATTTTTGATTAAAAATACTATAATTGAACATTTACCTCGAGAAACATGAAGAAAGAAGCATTCAT
>NW_018398932.1:145-221 GCF_002168275.2 Theobroma umbraticum | reverse complement strand
AGTCCATTTAGAGTCACCCATTTCTTCAAAAGGTTTATCACTCGCTTTAAATAGTTTTACAATCTCATAATTGATT
>NW_018398932.1:0-135 GCF_002168275.2 Theobroma umbraticum | reverse complement strand
TTTTTTTATATTTTTGATTAAAAATACTATAATTGAATGTCTACCTCAACGAATGTGAAGAAACAAGCATTCATTGATAAAAAAAGTCCATTTAGAGTCACCCATTATTTTAAAAAGCTTATTACTCGCTTTAAA
>NW_018398931.1:1451-1598 GCF_002168275.2 Theobroma umbraticum | reverse complement strand
TTAAATCAATTTTGAGATTATAAAAACATTTAAAGTGAGTAATAAGGCTTTCGATGGAACGGGTGACTATAAATGCACTTTTCTTGACAATGAATGCCTTTTTCCATACATTTCTTATGGTAGACATTCAATTATAGCCTGTTTAAA
>NW_018398931.1:868-1028 GCF_002168275.2 Theobroma umbraticum | reverse complement strand
TAGGTGACTATAAATGGACTTCTCTTGCCAATGAATGCCTTTTTCTTTACATTTCTCATGATAGACATTCAATTATAGTCTGTGTAATAGAAAATATAAAAAAAAATCAACTTAAAATCAATTATGGCATTACAAAACCGTTTAAAGTGAGTAATAAGGC
>NW_018398931.1:557-674 GCF_002168275.2 Theobroma umbraticum | reverse complement strand
ATTCTTTCCAATGAATGCCTTTTTCTATATGTTTCTCAAGATAGACATTCAATTATACTCTGTTTAAACCAAAAATGTAGAAAAATTCAACTTGAAATGAATTATGGCATTACAAAA
>NW_018398931.1:334-445 GCF_002168275.2 Theobroma umbraticum | reverse complement strand
AATTCAAATTTAAATCAATTTTGAGATTGTAAAACTATTTAAAGTGAGTAATAACGCTTTTGAAGCAACGGGTGACTATAAATGGACTTCTCTTGCCAATGACTACTCTCT
>NW_018398931.1:0-135 GCF_002168275.2 Theobroma umbraticum | reverse complement strand
CTTTTCTTGCCAATGAATACTTTTTTCTTCATGTTTCTCATGGTAAACATTCAAATCTATTCTATTTTACCCAAAAATATATAGAAAAATGAAAATTAAATAAATTTTGAGATTATAAAACCATTTAAACTGAGT
>NW_018398930.1:1233-1348 GCF_002168275.2 Theobroma umbraticum | reverse complement strand
TATTGATTGTGCATGCTTGCTTGTAAGGTTGAATGGTCATAAGGGCATTTTTGGCACATGGTTGTGAGATATTTGCAAATGACCCTTAACATGCATAAACATGATTCATTATGCC
>NW_018398930.1:916-1090 GCF_002168275.2 Theobroma umbraticum | reverse complement strand
TTTCACAAAGCAAGTCTAATCTTGAATGTTTCAAGTTAAAAAGTTTGCAAAGAAGGATTAAATCTTTATCAATTGATTTTCTTGTGAAATCTTTTTTTTCTATTTGATTAAAATTGATTGATTGTTTTTGATGATGTAGCATGGTTGAGCAAAATTGATTTGATACATGAATTG
>NW_018398930.1:300-442 GCF_002168275.2 Theobroma umbraticum | reverse complement strand
ACTTTTTGGTACTTGTGAACAATGAGCAATAAAAGTCAAAATTTGAGTTCACATATTTTTCTTGAAGAATCCTTTGATCATACATGTTCAAAATGATGTTTTAACATGGTTGAAATGAAATTCTAAATTGTTCTCACACAAA
>NW_018398930.1:0-145 GCF_002168275.2 Theobroma umbraticum | reverse complement strand
AACACTGCTGGAATGATAAAAGGTGGACCCAAGGGATATGTAGTTGACTCTTGAATGCTCTAAAGCCAAATGGACAGGTTTTGAGTTTTAACTTACATATTGTCCATTGCAATATTTTCTTCCATGAATTTCTTTTTCAAAAGAT
>NW_018398929.1:1151-1291 GCF_002168275.2 Theobroma umbraticum | reverse complement strand
CTATAAATAGACTTTTCTTGCCAATGAATGCTTTTGTCTTCACTTTTCTCAAGGTAGACATTCAATTATAGTCTGTTTTAATGAAGAATACAAAAAAAATGAACTAAAAATTAATTATGAGATTATAAAACCATTTAGAA
>NW_018398929.1:984-1123 GCF_002168275.2 Theobroma umbraticum | reverse complement strand
AGGCTATAAATGGACTTTTAGTCTCGATGAATGCTTTTGTCTGCATGTTTCTTGAGGCAGACATTCAATAATAGTCTCTTTTAAAGAAAAATGTAAAAAAATTCAACCTAAAATTAATTATGAGATTAGAAAACCATTT
>NW_018398929.1:737-951 GCF_002168275.2 Theobroma umbraticum | reverse complement strand
ACTATAAATGGACTTTTCATGTCAATGAATGCTCTTTTCTTCATGTTTCTCAAGAGAGACATTCAATTATTATGTATTTTAATCAAAAATGTAAAAGAACTTCAACGTAAAACCAATTATTAGATTATTAAACCACTTGAAGTAAGTAATAAGGCTTTTGAAGGAATAAGAGGCTGTAAATAGACTTTTCTTTCCAATGAATGTCTTTTGCTTT
>NW_018398929.1:127-244 GCF_002168275.2 Theobroma umbraticum | reverse complement strand
ATGAATGCTTTTTTCTTCACTTTTCTCAAGGTAGACATTCAATTATAGTCTGTTCTAATGAAAAATGTAAAAAACTTTAACTTAAAATTAATTATGAGATTATAAAACCATTTAGAA
>NW_018398929.1:0-117 GCF_002168275.2 Theobroma umbraticum | reverse complement strand
GGCTATTAAAGGAATGGGAGGTTATAAATGGACTTTTCTTATTAATAAATGCTTTTTTTTCATGTCTGTCAAGACAGACGTTCAATTATAGTCTGTTTTAATGAAAAATGTATAAAA
>NW_018398928.1:1648-1768 GCF_002168275.2 Theobroma umbraticum | reverse complement strand
TAGTCTGTTTTAACCAAAAATATAAAGATTCAACTTAAAATCGATTATGGCATTGTAAAACTATTCAAAGCGAGTAATAAGACTTTTTGAAGGTATGGGTGACTATAAATGGACTTTTCT
>NW_018398928.1:1465-1625 GCF_002168275.2 Theobroma umbraticum | reverse complement strand
ACATTTCTCAAGGTAGACATTCAATTTTAGTCTGTTTTAACTAAAAATAAAAAACATTCAACTTAAAATCAATTATTATTTTACAAAACCATTTAAAGCAAGTAATAAGGCTTTTGATGGCTTGAGTGACTATAAATGGACAATTTGCATCAAAAGTTAG
>NW_018398928.1:669-755 GCF_002168275.2 Theobroma umbraticum | reverse complement strand
CATTTAAAGTAAGTAATAAGGCCTTTAAAGAAATGAGTGACTATAAAAACACTTTTCTTGCCAATGAATGCTTCTTTCTTCACGTT
>NW_018398928.1:525-659 GCF_002168275.2 Theobroma umbraticum | reverse complement strand
GACATTGAATTCTAATCTATTTTAATCAAAAATATACAAAGAATTCAATTATAATATGTTTTAGCCAAAAATGTAAAAACGTTTGAACTTAAAATCACTTTTGAGATTATAAAACCATATAAAGTGAGTAATAA
>NW_018398928.1:397-515 GCF_002168275.2 Theobroma umbraticum | reverse complement strand
GCAATGGGTGACTATAAATAGACTTTTCTTGTCAATGAATGCCTTTTTCTTTATATTTCTCAAAGTAGACATTGAATTGTAATATGTTCTGACAAAAAATGTAAAAATATTTGAACAC
>NW_018398928.1:0-140 GCF_002168275.2 Theobroma umbraticum | reverse complement strand
ACTTTTCTTGCCAATGAATGCCTTTCTCTTGACGTTTGTTAAGGTAGCAATCAATTATAATCTGCTTTAACTAAAAATGTACAAAGAATCTAAATTTAAATCAATTTTGAGAATATAAAATCATTTCAAGCGAGTAAAAA
>NW_018398927.1:0-2010 GCF_002168275.2 Theobroma umbraticum | reverse complement strand
TTAAGAGAGAAAACCTCACTTAATGCCTCGTTTGATGTTTTCTTTTTTCCTTTTTTTTTTCTCATCCAAAGATAATTTATTGATGTCACTGAAAAAATTTCAATGAGAGCATAACATTTTGGCAGGGGCCCGAGGGGTTTGCCTTAGGAAATTGAAAAAGATGGTACATAGCCATCAGAGTTTATTGCCTAAGTGGTACGAAACCAAGATGATACAACTCCTACCAAATATCATAAATTATCGTCCAAGGGGGTCTAAAACCCACAACATACAGCACCTACCAAAACATTATCACCATAACACATCAACACACATCAGATAATGAAATAAACGAATTGCCACCTGACAACATTAGCCTCGACCTAACAGACACAGCACAGAAAAAGCACATAAAAAACTACCACCAAAACGAGAACATAGAACCTCTATCCACGCCAAATTTTGTTAGTGAATCAGCTAACGATTTACCTTCTCAAAAGATATGCAAGAAAGACACATCACCAATAAATTTGATCAAATTGTCTATATTAAAAGTTGTCCTGTAGAGGGATAATTGAGTTCAATTAGAGTGTCACGTGAAGAGTTCAATTGATTGACATATGGTACTCTAATTAAGTGAGAGTTTTCTTTAGTAAACATGGTGTTTTGGCCATTTTTCTTTTTTTTAGGTTTCTCCATTGTTTCTACTTTTTGCTTTCTTCATTTTAATTTTTGGCTTCTTTCTTGGGTTTATCCGCGTTCTCTCTTCTTTTACTTTCCACATTTTTTTCATCTTTTTGTCCAATTTTTACAACTCTTTTCATTTTTTTGCTTTTTTTTCTATGGCTTTCTTTGTTTATTTTGGTGTTTTTTTCTTTTTTTTTTTGGTCTTTGATTTGTTCAACCACTGTTTTTGGTTTCTTTATTTTTTTTATTTTGATTTGTGATTTGTATTTTTTTTTTGTTTTTTGCATTTCAGTTTCATTGTTATATGAATCGTTCTTTCTTTTCTGATTTTCATTTTGTTTTGATTTGTGGTGTTTGTATTGCTTTGGTTTGACTATATTAATTTGCTTTTTGTTTTGGTTTTCAAGAAGTTGTATTTTTCTTTCGATTTTTCCCTTTATATGCTCATGGTTTGATTTTTCTTCCCTGTAGGTTCTATTTTTTGACTTCTGTTTTGTTGTTATTTTCCAGGTTTGATTTTTCTTTTATTTATTCTTATGTAGTTTTTATTTATGTTTGCTTTTGTTTTTAAGTTTTTTTATTTATTCTTACTCTGAGGTTTTTTAAGGGTTTTTGTGTTTTTGGGAAGCTACATTTTTGTCTTTTCCTAATGCCATGGATCCAGAATTTTTTCTCTTCATTGGAGTATTCTCTTGCTTTCTCTCTTGCTTAGAGGAAGAATCTAGAAGAAGCATGAAAGAATAGGGTGAGGAAAAAGGATAGAAGAGAAATGAGAGATAGAGAGAGTTGAGGTCAAAAGTAGAAATACAAATATAAATTCAAATTTTTTATTTTTTTAGTTGATTGAATAGATTAGATAGAGATAAATTGGCTTCTCTCTTATTTTTCTCCTTTCTCCTTCATCTTATTTCCTTACCCATTGTTTTTCTTTTTAATTATTTATGTGATTTATTTACTTTCAATTTATGCATTAATTCAAATTTATGAAATTAGTTTAAAAAATGGTAAGAATAAAAATAAAATAATTAATTGAATAATTAATTCCATTTTTTTGTTTATCCTATTTTTATTAATTTTTTCATAATGTTATTGCTTCTATATAAAAACCAGAAACTTTCGGTGTAAGTTTCTATTTTTTTTCTTTTTATCTCATTTCATTTGTTTATTTAAGCTTTTATTATTTGGATTCTTTATTACTTTTATTTTTATTCAAGATTTTAATTCAATTGATGAGCTTGATTTAGGGAATTCTAATAGTTTGTGATTTCACTAAAGTAATTCATTATTTGTCTTGCTGTTAATGTAATCAATTGTTGACCAATTCTTTTGATTTCATTTCAAATG
>NW_018398926.1:29791-29931 GCF_002168275.2 Theobroma umbraticum | reverse complement strand
TTATTACTCACTTTAAATGGTTTTATAATCTCAAAAGTGATTTTAAGTTCAAATTGTTTTAATTTTTTAGTTAAAACATATTATAATCGGATGTCTATATTGAGAAACGTGAAAAAAAATGCATTCATTGGCAAGAAAAG
>NW_018398926.1:29585-29781 GCF_002168275.2 Theobroma umbraticum | reverse complement strand
GTCACTCATTCCTTCAAAAGCCTTATTACTCACTTTAACTGATTTTATTATCTCAAAATTGATTTTATGTTAAATTTTTTTTATATTTTTGGTTAAAAAATACTATAATTGAATGTCTACCTTTAGAAACGTGAAGAAAAAAGCATTCATTGACAAGAAAAGTCTATTTATAGTCTCGTATTCCTTCAAAAGCCTT
>NW_018398926.1:29077-29575 GCF_002168275.2 Theobroma umbraticum | reverse complement strand
TTAAATGGTTTTATTAC
This sequence comes from Theobroma umbraticum, assembly GCF_002168275.2. Taxonomy (NCBI): domain Eukaryota; kingdom Viridiplantae; phylum Streptophyta; class Magnoliopsida; order Malvales; family Malvaceae; genus Theobroma; species Theobroma umbraticum. The sequence continues at coordinate 29,558 of NW_018398926.1, read as the reverse complement.
CTCAAAATTGATTTTATGTTCAATTTGTTTTTTAATTTTTGGTTAAAACATATTATAATTGAATGTCTACCATAAGAAATATGAATAACAAGGTATTCATTGGCAACAATAGTCTATTTATAGCCACCCATTTTTTCAAAATTTTTAGTACTCACTTTAAATGGTTTTATTATTTCAAAATTGATTTTATGTTCAATTTTTTTCTACATTTTTGCATAAAACAGGTTATAATTGATTGTTTGCTTTGAGAAACATGAAGAAAAGGCATTCATTGTCAAGAAAAGTCTATTTGTGGTCTTTCATTCCCTCAAAAGCCGTATTACTTGCTTTAAATGATTTTATAATATCATAATTAATTTTAAGTTCAATTTTTTAACATTTTTAGTTAAAAAAGGCTATAATTGAATGTTTTCCTTGGACAATGCAAAGCAAAAGCCATCCATTGGTATGAAATGTCCATTTATGGTCACTCAAGCTTTCA
>NW_018398926.1:28994-29067 GCF_002168275.2 Theobroma umbraticum | reverse complement strand
TACTCGCTTTAAATAGTTTTATAAACTTATAATTAATTTTTAGTTGAATTCTTTTTACATTTTTAGTTAAAAT
>NW_018398926.1:28882-28984 GCF_002168275.2 Theobroma umbraticum | reverse complement strand
TGAATGTCTACCTTGAGAAACATAACGAAAAAGACATTCCTTGGTAACAAAAATCCATTTATTGTCTCCTATTCCTTCAAAAGCCTTATTACTCGCTTTAAA
>NW_018398926.1:28260-28369 GCF_002168275.2 Theobroma umbraticum | reverse complement strand
AAGAAATGTGAAGAAAAAAGCATTCATTAGCAAGAAAAGTCTATTTATAGTCACTTACTTTTCTTTCAAAAGCCTTATTACTCACTTTAAATTGTTTTATAATCTCATA
>NW_018398926.1:28151-28250 GCF_002168275.2 Theobroma umbraticum | reverse complement strand
AGTTGAATTTTTTTACATTTTTAGTTAGAACAGATTATAATTGAATGTCTGCTTGAGAAACGTAGAGAACAAGGTATTCATTGGCAAGAAAAGTCCATT
>NW_018398926.1:27846-28141 GCF_002168275.2 Theobroma umbraticum | reverse complement strand
CATTCTTTCAAAAGCCTTATTACTCATTTTAAATGGTTTTATAATCCCAAAATTGATTTTATGTTCAATTTGTTTTTACATTTTTAGTTAAAACATATTATAATTGAATGTCTATTTAAAAAACGTGAAGAAAAAAGCATTCATTGGTAAAAAAAGTTCATTTATAGTCTCTCATCCCTTCAAAAGCTTTATTACTTACTTTAAAAATTTTTATAATCTCATAATTGATTTTAAGTTGAGAGTTTTTGCATTTTTAGTTAAACTAGATCATAATTGAATGTCTATCTCAAGAAAG
>NW_018398926.1:27566-27704 GCF_002168275.2 Theobroma umbraticum | reverse complement strand
AATTTTAATTTTTTTACATTTTTAGTTAAAACAGATTATAATTGATTGTATTCCTTGAGAAATGTGAACAAAAAGGCATTCATTGGGAAGAAAAGTCCTTTTATAGTCACCAATTCCTTCAAAAGCCTTATTACTCGC
>NW_018398926.1:27188-27556 GCF_002168275.2 Theobroma umbraticum | reverse complement strand
TTTATAATCTCATAATTGATTTTGAGTTGAATTTTTTACATTTTTCATCAAAACAGAATATAGTTGAAAGCTTGCCTTAGGAAATGTTTAGAAAACCCATTTATTTGGAAGAAAAGTCCATTTATAGTATCTCATTTCTTCAAAAGCCATATTACTCGCTTTAAATGATTTTATAATCCCACAATTGATTTTAAGTTGAAGTTTTTTACATTTTAGGTTAAAACAGACTATAATTGAATGCCTCCTAAAGAAACGTGAAAAAAATGCATTTATTAGCAAGAAAAGTCCATTTATAGTTATCCATTCCTTTAGAAGCCTTATCACTCACTTTAAATAATTTTATAATCTCAAAATTGATTTTAAGTTCA
>NW_018398926.1:26955-27178 GCF_002168275.2 Theobroma umbraticum | reverse complement strand
CTTTTTTGGTTAAAACAGATTATAATTGAATGCTTACATCAAGAAACGTGAAGAAAAAGACATTCATTAGCACGAAAGGTCCATTTATAGTCTTTCATTCTTTCAAAAGCTTTATTACTCGCTTTAAATGGTTTTACAATCTCATAATTCATTTTAAGTTAAATATTTTTATATTTTTTATTAAAATAGACTATAATTGAATGTCTACCTTGTAAAACATGTA
>NW_018398926.1:26567-26755 GCF_002168275.2 Theobroma umbraticum | reverse complement strand
TCGCTTTAAATAGTTTTATAATCTCATAATTGATTTTATGTTCAATTGTTTTTAGATTTTTGATTAAAACAGAATATAATTGAATGTCTAACTCGAGAACTATAAAGAAACAGCATTAATTGGCAAGAAAAGTCCATTTATAGTCTTCCGCTCCTTCAAAAGCCTCATTACTTGCTTTAAATGGTTTT
>NW_018398926.1:26459-26557 GCF_002168275.2 Theobroma umbraticum | reverse complement strand
AATTGATTTTAAGTTCAATTTTTGTTACATTTTTGGTTAAAAAAATTATAATTGAATGTCTACCTCAAGAAATATGAAGAAAAAGGTATTCATTGGTA
>NW_018398926.1:26223-26449 GCF_002168275.2 Theobroma umbraticum | reverse complement strand
ATTTATAGTCACTCATTCCTTCAAAAGTCTTATTACTCACTTTAAATGGTTTAATAATCTCAAAATTGATATTAAGTTCAATTTTTTTCCTTTTATGGTTAAAACACATTATAATTGAATGTTTATAATGAGAAACGTGTAGAAAAACTTCATTATTTGGAAGAAAAGTCCATTTATACTCTCCTATTCCTTCAAAAGCCTTATTACTTGCTTTAAATAGTTTTAT
>NW_018398926.1:26112-26213 GCF_002168275.2 Theobroma umbraticum | reverse complement strand
TTGATTTTAAAATGATTGTTTTACCTTTTTTGTAAAAGCAGACTATAATTGAATATCTATCTCAAGAAACGTGAAGAAAAAAGCATTCATTAGCAAGAAAA
>NW_018398926.1:25924-26102 GCF_002168275.2 Theobroma umbraticum | reverse complement strand
AGTCACTCATTCCTTCAAAAACCTTATTACTCGGTTTAAATGGTTTTATAATCTCAAAGTTTATTTTAAGTCCAATTGTTTTTATATTTTGGTTAAAATAGATTATAATCAAATGTCTAACTCATGAAATGTGAGGAAAAATGCATTCATTGGCAAGAAAAGTCCATTTATAGTCTCC
>NW_018398926.1:25775-25914 GCF_002168275.2 Theobroma umbraticum | reverse complement strand
AAAGCCTTATTACTTGCTTTAAATGATTTTTAATCTCATAATTGATTTTATGTTCAATTTGTTTTACATTTTTGATTAAAATAGAGTATAATTGAATGTTTACTTCAAAAAATGTGAAGAAAAAAGCATTCATTGGCAA
>NW_018398926.1:25606-25765 GCF_002168275.2 Theobroma umbraticum | reverse complement strand
TTTATAGTCACCTATTCCTTCAAAAGCCTTATTCGTCGCTTTAAATGATTTTACTATTTTATAATTGAATTTAAGTTGAATTTTTTATATGTTTTATTAAAATAGACTATAGTTGAATGCCTGCCTCAGGAAATATATAGAAAAACCCTTGTATTTGAA
>NW_018398926.1:25182-25370 GCF_002168275.2 Theobroma umbraticum | reverse complement strand
CATAATTGATTTTAAGTTGAATTTTTTTACATTTTACGTTAAAACAGATTATAATTGAATACATGTCTTGAGAAATGTTAAAAAAAAGAATTCATTGGCAAGAAAAGTCAATTTATAGTCATCTATTCCTTTAGAAGCCCTATTACTCACTTTAAATGATTTTATAATCTCAAAATTGATTTTAATTT
>NW_018398926.1:25069-25172 GCF_002168275.2 Theobroma umbraticum | reverse complement strand
TACTTTTTTGGTTAAAACAGATTATAATTGAATGTCTACATCAAGAAACCTAAAGAAAAAGGCAATCATTGGTAAGAAAAGTCCATTTATAGTCTTTCATTCC
>NW_018398926.1:24944-25059 GCF_002168275.2 Theobroma umbraticum | reverse complement strand
TTATTACTCACTTTAAATGGTTTTATAATCTTAAAAATGATTTTGAGTTGAATGTTTTTTTTAGTAAAATAGACTATAGATGAATGCTTGCCTCCAAAAATGTGTAAAAAAAGCC
>NW_018398926.1:24127-24844 GCF_002168275.2 Theobroma umbraticum | reverse complement strand
CCATTTATAGTATCTCATTCCTTCAAAAGCCTTATTACTCACTTTAAATAGTTTTATAGTCTCAAAATTAATTTTAACTTATTTTTTTTACTTTTTAGTTAAAACATATTATAATTGAATGTTTACCTTGAGAAACTTGAAAAAAAGACCTTCATTGGCAAGAAAAGTCTATTTATAGTCACTTATTTCTTCAAAAGTCTTATTACTCACTTTAAATTATTTTATAATACCAAAATTGATTTTATGTTCAATTTTTTCTGCATTTTTAGTTAAAACATATTATAATTGAATGTTTATTTAAAAAATGTGAAGAAAAAAGCATTCATGGCAAGAAAAGTCCATTTATAGTCTCCTATAACTTCAAAAGCCTTACTACTCGCTTTAAAAAGTTTTATAATCTCATAATTAATTTTAAGTTGAGAGCTTTTACATTTTTGGTTAAAACATATCATAATTGAATGTCTACCTTCAGAAAGGTGAAGAAAAAGGCATTCATTGGTAAGAAAATTTCATTTATAGTCACCCATTTTTTCATAAGTGTTATTACTCGCTTTATATGGTTTTATAATCAAATAATTGATTTTAAGTTAAATTTTTTTATATTTTTAATTAAAACAGATTATACTTGAAAGTATACCTCGAGAAATGTGAAGAAAAAAGGCATTCATTGATAAGAAAAGTCCATATATAGTCACACATTCCTTCAAAAGTCTTATT
>NW_018398926.1:23958-24104 GCF_002168275.2 Theobroma umbraticum | reverse complement strand
TCTCATAATTGATTTTAAGTTGAATTTTTTATATTTTTCATTAAAACAGACTATGGCTGAAAGCCTACCTCAGGAAATGTGTAGAAAAACCCATTTATTTGGAAGAAAAGTCCATATATAGTCTCCCATTCCTTCAAAAGCCTTAT
>NW_018398926.1:23147-23666 GCF_002168275.2 Theobroma umbraticum | reverse complement strand
TCTCTCATTCCTTCAAAAGCCTTATTATTCACTTTAAATGGTTTTACAATCTCATAATTCATTTTAAGTTAAATTATTTGTATATTTTTTATTAAAATAGGTTATAATTGAATGTCTATTTCGTGAAACATGTAGAAAAAGTCATTTATTAAGAAGAGAAGTCAATTTATGGTCACCCATTCCTTCAAAAGCCTCATTACGTGCTTTAAATGGTTTTATAACCTCATCATTGATTTATGTTCAATTTTTTTATATATTTTTGATTAAAACAGAGTATAATTGAATGTTTACATCGAGAAACGTGAAGAAAAAAGCATTCATTGACAAGAAAGTCCATTTATAGTCTTCAATTTCTTCAAAAGCCTCGTTACTAGCTTTAAAGGGTTTTATAATCTCATATTTGATTTTAATTTCAACTTTTGTTACAATGTTGGTTAAAACAAATTATACTTGAATGTCTACCTCAAGAAACATGAAGAAAAAGGTATTCATTGCCAAGAAAAGTCTATTTATAGTCAC
>NW_018398926.1:22069-23047 GCF_002168275.2 Theobroma umbraticum | reverse complement strand
ATAATCTCATAATTGATTTTAAGTTGAATTTTTTACAATTTTCATTAAAACAAATATAATTGAATGCCTCCCTAGAGAAATGTGTTGAAAAACTCATTTATTTGGAAGAAAAGTCATTTATAGTCTCTCATTCCTTCAAAAAGCCTTATTACTCACTTTAAATTATTTTATAATCTCATAATCGATTTGAAGTTTAATTTTTTTTACATTTTTAGTTAAAACAGACAATAATTGAATATCTGCCTTGAGAAACTTGAAGAAAAATGCATTCATTGGTGAGAAAAGTCCATTTATAGTCACCCATTCATTCAAAAGCCTTATTACTCGCTTTAAATGATTTTATAATCTCATAATTGAGTTTCATTTCATTTTTTTATATTTTTTCTTAAAAGAGACTATAATTGAATGCTTGCCTCAAGAAACGTGTAGAAAAACTCATTAATTTGGAAGAAAAGTCTATTTATAGTCTTTTATTCCTTCAAAAACTTTATTACTCGCTTTAAATGGTTTTATAATCTCATAACTGATTTTAAGTTAAATTTTTTTATATTTGTTGTTAAAACATTGTATAATTGAGTGTCTACCTTGAGAAGCATGAAGAGAAATGCATTCATTGGCAAAAAAAGTCCATTTATAGTCACCTATTCCTTTAAAAGCCATATTACTCACTTCAAATGGTTCTATAATCTCAAAATTGACTTTAAGTTCAATTTTTTTTAGATTTTTCATTAAGACAGATTATAATTAAATGTCTACCTTAAGAAACGTGAAGAAAAAGGCTTTCATTGGTAAGAAAAGTCCATTTATAGTCACCCATTCTTTCAAAAGCCTTATTACTCGCTTTAAATACTTTTATAATCTCATAATTCATTTTAACTTGAATTTTTTACATTTTTCATTAAAACAGGCTATAATTGAATGTTTACCTTGTGAAACGTGCAAAAAAGCTATTCATTGAGAAGAAAAGTCCATTTATAG
>NW_018398926.1:21860-22059 GCF_002168275.2 Theobroma umbraticum | reverse complement strand
CTTCAAAAGCCTTATTACTCACTTGAAATGGTTTTATATTCTCATAATTCATTTAATATGTAATTATTTTTACATTTTTGGTTAAAATAGAGTATAATTGAATGTCTACCTTGAGAAATATGAAGAAAAAAGCATTGATTTACAAGGAAAGTCCATCTATAGTCACCCATTCCTTTAAAAGCCTTATTACTCGGTTTAA
>NW_018398926.1:21556-21850 GCF_002168275.2 Theobroma umbraticum | reverse complement strand
AATCTCATAATTAATTTTAAGTTCAATGTTTTTACATTTTATTTAAAATAGATTATAATTGAATGTTTACCTTAAGAAACGTGAAAAAAAAGACATTCATTGGCAAGAAAAGTCTAGCTATAGTTACGCATTTCTTCAGAAGCCTTATTACTAACTTTAAATAGTTTTATAATCTCAAAATTTATATTAAGTTCTATTTGTTTTCTTTATTGGTTAAAACAGATTATAATTGAATGTCTACATTGAGAAACGTGTAGAAAAACACATTTATTTGAAAGAAAAGTCCATTTATAG
>NW_018398926.1:21449-21546 GCF_002168275.2 Theobroma umbraticum | reverse complement strand
CTTCAAAAACCTTATTACTCGCTTTAAATGGTTTTATAATCGTATAATTGATTTTAAGTTAAATTTTTTACATTTTTTGTTAAAACAGACTATAATT
>NW_018398926.1:20804-20969 GCF_002168275.2 Theobroma umbraticum | reverse complement strand
CTTCAAAACCCTTATTACTCACTTTAAATGGTTTTATAATCTCAAAATTTATTTAAAATTGAATTCCTTTTACATTATTTTTTAAAACAGGTTATAATTAAATGCCTACCTCATGAAAGGAGAAGAAAAATGCATTTATTGGTAAGAAAAGTCCATTTATAGTCA
>NW_018398926.1:20439-20781 GCF_002168275.2 Theobroma umbraticum | reverse complement strand
AAATGGTTTTATAATCTCACAATTAATTTTAAGTTGAATTTTTTTACATTTTTTGCTAAAACGGACTATAATTAAATGTCGACCATAAGAAACATGAAGAAAAATGTATTCATTAATAAGAAAAGTCCATTTATAATCTTCCATTCCTTCACAAGCCTTACTACTCACTTTAAATGGTTTAAAATCTCAAAATTGATTTTAAGGTATTTTTTTTACTTTTTTGGTTAAAACAGATTATAATTGATCTTAAGTTGAATGTTTTTATATTTTTTATTAAAACAAACTATAATTGAATGTTTACCTCAAGAAACGTGGACAAAGAAGCATTCATTGGAAAAAAAA
>NW_018398926.1:20191-20368 GCF_002168275.2 Theobroma umbraticum | reverse complement strand
ACTTGCTTCAAATGGTTTTATAATCTCATAATTGATTTTAGGTTCAATTTTTTTTACATTATTTATTAAAACAGACTATAATTGAATATCTACCTCAAGAAATATGAAGAAAAAGGCATTCGTTTGTAAGAAAAGTCTATTTATAGTCACTTATTCCTTCAAAAGCTTTATTACTCA
>NW_018398926.1:19744-20181 GCF_002168275.2 Theobroma umbraticum | reverse complement strand
TTTTATTATCTCAAAATTGATTTTAGGTTCTATTTTTATAACATTTTTGGTTAAAACAGACTATAATTGAATTTCTACCTTAAGAAACGTGAAGAAAAAAACATTCATTGGCAAGAAAAGTCTATTTATAGTCTTCCATTCTTTCAAAAGCCTTATTACTGGCTTTAAATGGTTTTATAATCTCAAAATTGATATTAAATTCAATTTTTTTACTTTTTTGGTTAAAACACAATATAATTAATTTTATATTGAATATTTTTTCATTTTTCGTTAAAATAGACTATAATTGAATGTCAATGTCAAGAAACATGAAGAAAAAAACATTAATTGGTAAAAAAAGTCTATTTATAGTCCCTCGTTCCTTCAAAAGTCTTATAACTCATTTTAAATAGTTTTATAATTTCATAATTGATTTTAAGTTAAATTTTTTTATATTT
>NW_018398926.1:19415-19589 GCF_002168275.2 Theobroma umbraticum | reverse complement strand
TCAAAAGACTTATTACTTACTTCAAATGGTTTGATAATCTCAAAATTTATTTTAAGTTCAACTTTTTTCATATTTTTGTTAAAACAGATTATAGTTAAATGTATAACTTATGAAACGAGAAGAAAAATGCATTCATTGACAAGAAAAGTCCATTTATAGTCACTCATTCCTTTA
>NW_018398926.1:19261-19405 GCF_002168275.2 Theobroma umbraticum | reverse complement strand
TACTTACTTTAAATGGTTTTATAATCTTATAATTGATTTTAAGTTTAATTTTTGACATTTTTCATTAAAATAGACTATAATTGAATGCTTGCCTCAAGAAATGTGTAGAAAAACCCATTTATTTGAAAGAAAAGTCCATTTATA
>NW_018398926.1:19090-19251 GCF_002168275.2 Theobroma umbraticum | reverse complement strand
CCTTCAAAAGCCTTATTACTCACTTTAAATAATTTTATAATCTCATAGTTAATTTTAAGTTGAATTTTTTTACATTTTAGGTTAAAATAGACTATAATTGAATGTCGACCTTGAGAAACATGAACAAAAAGGCATTCATTGGTAAGAAAAGTCCATTTATA
>NW_018398926.1:18917-19080 GCF_002168275.2 Theobroma umbraticum | reverse complement strand
CCTTCAAAAGCCTTATTACTCACTTTAACTAGTTTTATTATCTCAGAATTGATTTTATATTCAATTTTTTTATATATTTTTGGTCAAAAAAGACTATAATTGAATGTTTACCTCGAGAAACATGAAGAAAAAAACATTCATTGACAAGAAAAGTCTATTTATA
>NW_018398926.1:18527-18907 GCF_002168275.2 Theobroma umbraticum | reverse complement strand
CCTTCAAAAGCCTTATTACTCACTTTAAGTGGTTTTATTACCTCAAAATTGATTTTATGTTTAATTTGTTTTTCTATTTTTGGTTAAAACAGACTATAATTGAATATCTACCATGAGAAATACAAAAAACAAAGCATTCATTTGTAAAAAAAATCTATTTATAGCCACCCATTCCTTTAAAATCCTTAGTACTCACTTTAAGTGGTTTTATTATCTCAAAATTGATTTTATGTATAATGTTTTTCTACATTTTTGCATAAAATAGATTATAATTGATTGTCTATCTTGAAAAACATGAAGAAAAAGACATTCATTGTCAAGAAAAGTCTATTTGCAGTTTTTCATTCCTTCAAAAGCCCTATTACTCACTTTAAATGGTT
>NW_018398926.1:18184-18517 GCF_002168275.2 Theobroma umbraticum | reverse complement strand
ATAATTGATTTTAAGTTAAATTTTTTTATATTTTTGGTTAGAAAAGGCTATAATTGAATGTTTTCCTTGGGCATTGTGAAGCAAAAGCCATTCATTGGGACGAAATGTGCATTTATAGTCACTCAAGCTTTCAAAAGCTTTATTACTCGCTTTAAATAGTTTTATAAACTCATAATTAATTTTTAGTTAATTTTTTTTATATTTTTTATTAAAATAGATTATAATTGAATGTCGACCTTGAGAAACGTAAAGAGAAAGGCATTCCTTGGCAGTAAAAGTCTATTATTGTGTCCCATTCCTTAAAAATCCTTATTACTCGCTTTAAATAATTTT
>NW_018398926.1:18019-18174 GCF_002168275.2 Theobroma umbraticum | reverse complement strand
AATTCATTTTAAGTTAAATTTTTTTACATTTTCTATTAAAACATACTATAATTGAATGTCTACCTTATGAAACATGTAGAAAAAGCTATTCATTGAGAAGAAAATTCTATTTATTGTCTCCCATTCCTTCAAAAGTCTTATTACTCGCTTTAAAT
>NW_018398926.1:17883-18009 GCF_002168275.2 Theobroma umbraticum | reverse complement strand
TCTCATAATTGATTTTAAATTAAATTTTTTTATATTTTTGTTTAAAACAGACTATCATTTAATGTCTACCTCAAGAAACATGAAGAAAAAAGTACTCATTGATAAGAAAAGTCTATTTATAGTCTC
>NW_018398926.1:17808-17873 GCF_002168275.2 Theobroma umbraticum | reverse complement strand
AAAAGCCTTATTACTCATTTTAAATGGTTTTTATACTCTCAAAATTGATTTTAAGTTAAATTTTT
>NW_018398926.1:17691-17798 GCF_002168275.2 Theobroma umbraticum | reverse complement strand
TGGTTAAAATAGATTATAATTGAATGCCTACCTCAAGAAATGTAAAGAAAAAGACCTTCATTGGCAAGAAAGTCTATTTATAGTCACCTATTCCTTTAAAAGCCTTA
>NW_018398926.1:17529-17681 GCF_002168275.2 Theobroma umbraticum | reverse complement strand
TAAATTATTTTATAATCTCATAATTGATTTTAGGCTGAAGGTTTTTATATTTTTAGTTAGAACAAATTATAATTGAATGTCTACCTTGGTAAACGTAAAGAAAAAGGTATTCATTGGAAAGAAAAGTCCATTTATAGTCACTCATTCCTTCA
>NW_018398926.1:16873-17519 GCF_002168275.2 Theobroma umbraticum | reverse complement strand
TACTCACTTTAAATGGTTTTATAATACCAAAATTGATTTTATGTTCAATTTGTTTTTACATTTTTGGTTAAAACATATTATAATTGAATGTCTATTTGAAAAACTTGAAGAAAAAAAAATTCACTGGCAAGAAAAGTCCATTTATAATCTCCCATTTCTTGAAAAGCCTTATTACTTGCTTCAAAAGATTTTATAATCTCATAATTGATTTTAAGTTGAGAGCTTTTACATTTTTGATTAAAACAAATCATAATTGAATGTTGACCATAAGAAAGGTGAAGAAAAAAGCATTCATTGGTAAGAAAATTTCATTTAGGGTCACCTATTATTTCAGAAGCGTTATTACTCACTTTAAATGGTTTTATAATCTAATAATTGATTTTAGTTGAAATTTTTTATATTTTTGGTTAAAATAGATGATACTTGAAAGTATACCTCGAGAAACATGAAGAAAAAGGCATTCATTTTGCAAGAAAAGTCCATTTATAGTCACCCATTCCTCTAAAAGCCTTATTACTCGCTGTAAATGGTATTATAATCTCATAATTGATTTTAAGTTGAATGTTTTACATTTTTCATTAAAACAGACTATGGCTGAAAGCTTGCCACAGGAAATGTGTAGAAAAACCCATTTATTTGGAATAAA
>NW_018398926.1:15575-16673 GCF_002168275.2 Theobroma umbraticum | reverse complement strand
TTAAAATAGATTATAATTGAATGTCTACATCAAGAAACGTGAAGAAAAGGCATTCATTGGCAAGAAAGGTCCATTTATTGTCTCCCTTCCTTCAAAACCCTTATTACTCGCTTTAAATGGTTTTACAGTCTTATAATTCATTTTAAGTTAAATTTTTTTATATTTTTCCTTAAAATAGACTATAATTGAATGTTTACCTCATGAAACGTGTAGAAAAAGTCATTCATTGAGAAGAAAAGTCAATTTATGATCACCCATTCCTTAAAAAACCTTATTACATGCTTTAAATGGTTTTATAACCTCATCATTGATTTTATGTTCAATTTTTTTATAGTTTTTATTAAAACAAAGTATAATTGAATGTCTACATTGAGAAACATGAAGAAAAAAGCATTCATTGGCAAGAAAAGTCTATTTATAGTCTTCTATTCTTTCAAAAGCCTCATTACTCGCTTTAAATGGTTTTATAATCTCATAATTGATTTTAATTTTAATTTTTGTTATATTGTTAGTTAAAACAAATTATAATCGAATGTCTACCTAAAGAAACATGAAGAAAAAGGTATTCATTGGCAAGAAAAGTCTATTTATAGTCACTCATTCCTTCAAAAGCCTTATTACTCACTTTAAATGGTTTTATAATCTCAAAACTGATATTAAGTTCATTTTTTTCCTTTTATGGTTAAAACACATTATAATTGAATGTCTATGATGAGAAACGAGTAGAAAAACCCATTTATTTAGAAGAAAAGCTCATTTATAGTCTCAAAATTGATTTTAGGTTTAATTTGTCTTACTTTATTGGTTAAAACAGATTATAATTGAATGTCTACATAAGAAACATAAAGAAAAAGGCATTCATTGGCAAGAAAGGTCCATTTATAGTCTCTCTTTCTTTCAAAAGCCTTATTACACTCTTAAAATGGTTTTATAATCTCAAAATTGATTTTAAGTTGAATGTTTTAACATTTTTTAGTAAAACATACTATAGATGAATGTTTGCATCTAGAAACGTGTAAAATAAGCCATTCATTGGGAAGAAAAGTCTATTTGTAGTCTTTCATTCCTTCAAAAGCGTTATTACTCGCTTTAAATGGT
>NW_018398926.1:15441-15565 GCF_002168275.2 Theobroma umbraticum | reverse complement strand
CATAATTGATTTTAAGTTAATTTTTTTTTGCATTTTTAGTAAAAGAAGGCTATAATTGAATGTCTGCCTTGGGGAATGTGAAGCAAAAGCTATTTATTGGCACTAAATATCCATTTATTGTTAC
>NW_018398926.1:15213-15425 GCF_002168275.2 Theobroma umbraticum | reverse complement strand
CTTATTACTTGCTATAAATGGTGCTATAAACTCATAATTAATTTTTAGTTGAATGTTTTCTCATTTTTGGTTAAAGTAGATTATAATTGAATGTTTAGCTTAAGAAACCTGAAGAAAAAGTCATTCCTTAGCCAGAAAAGTCTATTTATTGTCACCCATTCTATCAAAAGTCTTATTACTCGCTTCAAATGGTTTTATTATCTCATAATTGA
>NW_018398926.1:14886-15203 GCF_002168275.2 Theobroma umbraticum | reverse complement strand
AATTTTTTACATTTTTCATTAAAATAGACTATAGTTGAATATCTACCTTGAGAAACTTGAAGAAAAATAAATTCATTAGCAGAACAAGTCTATTTATAGTCTCTCATTCCTTCAAAAGTCTTACTACTCTCTTTAAATGGTTTTATAATCTCATAATTGATTTTAAATTTATTTTTTTTTACTTTTTTCATTAAAACAGATTATAATTGTCAGCCTACCTTAGGAAACATGTAGAAAAAGCCATTCATTGAGAAGAAAAGTTTATTTATAGTCTCCCATTCTTTCAAAAGCCTTATTACTCGCTTTAAATGGTTTTG
>NW_018398926.1:14701-14875 GCF_002168275.2 Theobroma umbraticum | reverse complement strand
TTAATTTTAAGTTGAATGTTTTTACATTTTTTATTAAAATAGACTATAATTGAAGGTTTACCTTGAGAAACATGAAGAGAAACGCATTCATCAGCAAGAAAAGTCTATTTATAGTCACCTATTCCTTCCAAAGCCTTAGTACTCGCTTTAAATGGTTTTATAATCTCATAATTG
>NW_018398926.1:12120-14691 GCF_002168275.2 Theobroma umbraticum | reverse complement strand
AAATTTTTTTATATTTTTTGTTAAAACAGACTATAATTGAATGTCAACCTTGAGAAACATGAAGAAAAAAACATTCATTGGCAAGAATAGTCCATTTATAGTCTCCCATTTCATTAAAAGTCTTATTACTCACTTGAAATGATTTTATAATCTAAAAATTGATTTTAAGTTCAATTTGTTTGGCATTTTTAGTTAAATCAGATTATAATTGAATGTCTACATCGAGAACTGTGAAGTAAAAAGAATATATTCGCAAGAAAAGTCCATTTATAGTCATCAATTTCTTCAAAAGTCTTTGTACTCGCTTTAAAAGGTTTTATAATCTCATAATTGATTTTAAGCTGAATGTTTTATATTTTTCATTAAAACAGACTATAGTTGAATGCTTACCTCGAAAAACGTATGAAAAAACCCATTCATTTGAAAGAAAAGTCCATTTATATTCTCTCATTCCTTCAAAAGCCTTATTACTCACTTTAAATGGTTTTATAATCTTAAAATTGATTTTAAGTTGAATTTTTAACAGTTTTCAATAAAACAGACTATAATTGAATACTTACCTCGAGAAACATTTAAAAAACCTCATTTATTTGGAATAAAAGTCCATTTATAGTCTCCTATTCCTTTAAAAGCCTTATTATTCACTTTAAATAGTTTTATAATCTCAAAATTGATTTTAAGGTCATTTTTTTTTACTTTTTTAGTTAAAATAGATTATAATTGAATATCTACATCGAGAAACATAAAGAAAAAGCCATTCATTGGCAAGAAAAGTCCATTTAGTCACCCATTCTTTCAAAGCTTATTACTCGACTTTAAATTGGTTTATATTATCTCAAATGATTTTATTTTTTTTACTTTTTTAGTTAAAACAGATTATAATTGACTGTCTACATTGAGCAACATGAAGAGAAGGGCATTCGTTGGCAAGAAAACTCCATTTATAGTCTCCCATTCCTTCGAAAGCCTTAATACTCGCTTTAAAAGGTTTTGTTATCTTATAATTAATTTTAAGTAAATTGTTTTTACATTTTTCATTGAAACAGACTATAATTGAATTTCTACCTTGAGAAATGTGAAGAAAAAAGCATTATTGGCAAAAAAATTCTATATATAGTCTCCTATTCCTTCAAAAGCTTTATTACTCGCTTTAAATGATTTTATAATCTCATAATTGATTTTAGGTTAAATTTGTTTTACATTATTGTTTAAAATAGATTATAAGTGAATGTCTACTTTAAAAACATGAAGAAAAAGGCATTCGTTGGCAAGAAAAGTCCATTTATAGTCACTCATTCCTTTAAAAGCCTTATTACTCGCTTTAAATGGCTTTATAATCTCATAATTGATTTTAAGTTGAATTTTTTTACATTTTTCATTAAAACAGACTATAATTGTCTGCCTGCCTTAGGAAACATATAGAAAAGTCATTTATTGAGAAGAAAAGTCCATTTATAGTCTCTCATTTCTTCAAAACCTTATTACTCGCTTTAAATGGTTTTGTAATCTCATAATTGATTTTAAGTTAAATGTTTTTAAATTTTTGGTTAAAACAGACTATAATTGAAGGTTTACCTTAAGAAACATGAAGAGAAATGCATTCATTGGTAAGAAAGTTTATTTATAGTCACTTATTCTTTCAAAAGCCTTATTACTCACTTTAAATGGTTTTATAATCTCAAAATTGATTTTAGGTTCAATTTTATTTACATTTTTGGTTCAAACAAATTATAATTGAATGTCTACCTCAAGAAACGTAAAGAGAAAGGCATTCATTGGCAAGAAAAGTCCATTTATAGTCACCCATTTTTTCAAAAGCCTTATTACTTAGTTTAAATGGCTTTATAATCTCAAAATTAATTTTAAGTTCAATTTTTTTACATTTTTAGTTAAAAAGACTATAGTTAATTGTTTACCTTGAAAACATGAAGAAAAATGAATTTATTGACAGGAAAAGTCCATTTATAGTCACCCATTCCTTTAAAAGTCTTAATACTCACTTTAAATGGTTTTATAATCTCAAAATTGATTTTAAGTTCAATTTTTTTTTCTTTTTTGCTCAAAATAGATTATAATTGAATGTCTACATCGAGAGACGTAAAGAAAAAAATTTCATTGGCAAGAAAAGTCTATTTATAGTTTCTCATTCCTTCAAATGCCCTAGTACTCACTTTAAAAGTTTTTATAATCTCATAATTGATTTTAGGTTTAATTTTTTTTTACATTATTGGTTAAAACAGATTATAATTGAATGTCTACTTTGAGAAATGTGAAGAAAAAGGCATTTATTGGCAAGTCCATTTATAATCACCCATTCCCTCAATCTTTATTACTCGCTTTAAATAGTTTTATAATCTCATTATTAATTTTAAGTTGTATTTTTTTACATTTTTCATTAAAACGGACTATAATTGAATGTTTGCCTTTATAAACGTGTAGAAAAAGAAATTCAGTGAGAAGAAGAGTCCATTTATAGTCTCCGATTCCCTCAAAAGCCTTATTACTCACTTTAAATCATTTTATAATCTCAAAATTAATTTTAAGTTTAATTTTTTTATATTTTTAGTTAAA
>NW_018398926.1:11691-11991 GCF_002168275.2 Theobroma umbraticum | reverse complement strand
TTTTATAATCTCAAAATTGATTTTAAGTTCAATTTGTTTTTACATTTTTCATTAAAACAGGCTATAATTGAATGTCTATCTCAAGAAACGTGAAGAAAAGAGCATTCATTGGTAAGAAAATTCTATTTACAGTCATCCATTCCTTCCAAAGCCTTATTACTCACTTTAAATGGTTTTATAATCTCAAAATTGATTTTAAATTCAATTGTTTTTACATTTTTGGTTAAAACAGACTATAGCTGAATGTCTACCTTAAAAAATGTGAAGAAAAATGAATTTATTGACAAGAAAAGTCCATTT
>NW_018398926.1:11214-11501 GCF_002168275.2 Theobroma umbraticum | reverse complement strand
TTCAATTTTTTTTCTTTTTTAGTTAAAACAGATTATAATTGAATGTCTACATCAAGAGACGTAAAGATAAAAGCATTCATTATGAAGAAAAGTCCATTTATAGTCTTCCATTCCTTCAAAAGCCTTAGTACTCATTTTAAAAGTTTTAATAATCTCATAATTGATTTTAGGTTCAATTTTTTTTTACATTTTTGGTTAAAATAGATTATAATTGAATGTCTATCTTGAAAAACATGAAAAAAAAGACATTTATTGGCAAGTCCATTTATAGTCACCCATTTCTTCAA
>NW_018398926.1:11133-11204 GCF_002168275.2 Theobroma umbraticum | reverse complement strand
ACTCCTTTTAAATGGTTTTATAATCTCATTATTAATTTTAAGTTATATTTTTTTACATTTTTCATTAAAAT
>NW_018398926.1:10865-11123 GCF_002168275.2 Theobroma umbraticum | reverse complement strand
TGAATGCCTGCCTCAAAAAACTTGTAGAAAAAAAAATTTATTAAGAAGAAAAGTCCATTTATAGTCTCCAATTTCCTCAAAAGCTTTATTACTCGCTTTAAATCATTTTGTAATCTCAAAATTGATTTTAAGTTCAATTTTCTTTACATTTTTAGTTAAAACAAAAAATAATTAAATGTTTACTTCAAGAAACATGAAAAGAAATGAATTCATTGATCAGAAAAGTGCATTTATAGTCACCCATTCCTTCAAAAGCCT
>NW_018398926.1:10732-10855 GCF_002168275.2 Theobroma umbraticum | reverse complement strand
TTTAAATAGTTTTATAATCTTAAAATTGATTTTAAGTTTAATTTTTTTATATTTTTGGTTAAAATAGGATATAATTGAATGTCTACCTTAAGAAACATGAAGAAAAAAGCATTCATTGGTAAG
>NW_018398926.1:10453-10641 GCF_002168275.2 Theobroma umbraticum | reverse complement strand
TTTATAGTCTCATAATTGATTTTAAGTTGAATTTTTTATATTTTTCATTAAAACGGACTATAATTGAACCCATAGCTTAGGAAACATGTGGAAAAACTCATTGATTTGAAAAAAAACTTCATTTATAGTTTCTTATTCCTTTAAAAGCCTTACTACTCGCTTTAAATAGTTTTATAATCTCATAATTG
>NW_018398926.1:9305-10432 GCF_002168275.2 Theobroma umbraticum | reverse complement strand
CATTTTTGGTTAAAACAGACTATAATTGAATGTTTACCTTGAGAAACATGAAGAGAAATACATTCATTGGCAAGAAAAGTCCATTTATAGCGTTCCATTCCTTCAATAACCTTATTACTCACTTTAAATGGTTTTATAAGCTCAAAATTGATTTTAAGTTTAACTTTTTTTTACTTCTTTAGTTAAAACAGACAATAATTGAATGTTGACCTTAAAAAGTGTGAAGAAAAATGAATTCATTGGCAAGAAAAGTCCATTTATAGTCACCCATTCCTTCAAAGGCCTTATTACTCAATTTAAATGGTTTTATAATCTCATAATTGATTTTAGGATCAATTTTCTTTTACATTATTGGTTAAAACATATTATAATTGAATATCTACCTCATGCAACATGAAGAAAAAGGCATTCATTCACAATAAAAGTCCATTTATGGTCACCCATTCCTTCAAAACCCCTATTACTCACTTTAAATGGTTTTATAGTCTCATAATTGATTTTAAGCTGAACTTTTAACATTTTTCATTAAAACAAACTATAATTGAATGCCTGCCTTGGGATATATGTGGAAAAACCCGTTTATTAGGAAGAAAAGTCCATTTATAGTCTTTCATTCTTTCAAAAGCCTTATTACTCGCTTTAACTGGTTTTATAATCTCATAATTGATTTTAAGTTGAATTATTTACATTTTTCATTAAAATAGACTATAATTAAATGCTTGCCTTGAGAAACATGTAGAAAAGCCCATTTATTTGGAAGAAAAGTCCATTTATAGTCACCCATTTCTTCAAAAGCCTTACTACTCACTTTAAAAGGTTTTATAGTCTCGTAATTGATTTTAAGTTGAATTTTTTATATTTTTCATGAAAACAGACTATAATTGAATGTCTACCTTAGAAAACGTGAAAAAAAAACATTCATTAGCAAGAAAAGTCCATTTATAATCTCCCATTTCATCAAAAGCCTTATTACACACTTTAAATGATTTTATAACCTCATTATTGATTTTAGGTTCAATTTTTTTACATTATTGGATAAAATAAATTATAATTGAATGTCTGCCTCAAGAAACGTTATGAAAAAGGCATTTATTGGTAAGAAAAGTCCATTATAGTCACCCATTCCT
>NW_018398926.1:9145-9295 GCF_002168275.2 Theobroma umbraticum | reverse complement strand
TATTACTCACTTTAACTAGTTTTATTATCTCAGAATTGAGTCTATGTTCAATTTTTTTTATATTTTTTGTCAAAAAAACCTATAATTGAATGTTTGCCTTGAGAAACATGAAAAAAAAAGCATTCATTGACAAGAAAAGTCCATTTATAG
>NW_018398926.1:8756-9117 GCF_002168275.2 Theobroma umbraticum | reverse complement strand
TCACTTTAAATGGTTTTATTACCTCAAAATTGATTTTATGTTCAATTTGTTTTTATATTTTTGGTTAAAACGGACTATAATTGAATATCTACCATGAGAAATGTGAAGAACAAAGCATTCATTTGTAAGAAAATTCTATTTATAGCCACCCAATCTTTTAAAATTCTTAGTACTCACTTTAAGTGATTTATTATCTCAAAATTGATTTTATGTTTAACTTTTTTCTGTATTTTTGAGTAACATAGATTATAATTGATTTTCTACCTTAAGAAACATGGAGAAAAAGACATTCATTGTCAAGAAAAGTCTATTTGTAGTCTTTCATTCCTTCAAAAGCCCTATTACTCACTTTAAATGGTTT
>NW_018398926.1:8609-8746 GCF_002168275.2 Theobroma umbraticum | reverse complement strand
TAATTGATTTTAAGTTGAATTTTTTATATTTTTGGTTAAAAAAGGCTATAATTGAATGTTTGCCTTAGGCATTGCAGCACAAAAGCCATCCATTGGCACGAAATGTCCATTTATAGTCACTCAAGCTTTCAAAAGCC
>NW_018398926.1:8421-8599 GCF_002168275.2 Theobroma umbraticum | reverse complement strand
CTTTAAATGGTTTTATAAACTCATAATTCATTTGAAGTTGAATTTCATTACATTTTTCATTAAAACATACTATAATTGAATGTCTACCTCATGAAATGTGTAGAAAAAGCTATTCATTGAGAAGAAAATTTCATTTATTGTCTCCCACTCCTTCAAAAGTCTTATTACTCGCTTTAAA
>NW_018398926.1:8288-8411 GCF_002168275.2 Theobroma umbraticum | reverse complement strand
ATCTCATAATTGATTTTAAATTAAATTTTTTAAAATTTTTGTTTAAAACAGACTATCATTGGATGTCTACCTCAAAAAACATGAAGAAAAAAGCATTCATTAGTAAGAAAAGTCCATTTATAG
>NW_018398926.1:8064-8278 GCF_002168275.2 Theobroma umbraticum | reverse complement strand
CTTCAAAAGCCTTATTACTCACTTTAAATAGTTGTATACTCTCAAAATTGATTTTGAGTTAAATTTTTTTTATATTTTTGGTTAAAACAGATTATAATTGAATGTCTACATCGAGAATGTGAAGAAAAAGGCTTTCATTGGCAGGAAAAGTCTATTTATAGTCACCTCTTCCTTCAAAAGCCTTATTACTCTCTTTAAATTGTTTTATAATCTC
>NW_018398926.1:7720-7891 GCF_002168275.2 Theobroma umbraticum | reverse complement strand
TTATTACTCACTTTAAATGGTTTTATAATACCAAAATTGATTTTATGTTGAATTTGTTTTTACATTTTCAATTAAAACATATTATAATTGAATGTCTATTTAAAAAACTTGAAAAATAAAGCATTCATTGGTAAGAAAAGTCCATTTATAGTCTCCCATTCTTTCAAAAGC
>NW_018398926.1:7282-7599 GCF_002168275.2 Theobroma umbraticum | reverse complement strand
TTTTTTGTTAAAACAGATCATAATTGAACGTCTACCTTGAGAAAGGTGAAGAAAAAAGCATTCATTGGTAAGAAAATTTTATTTAGAGTCACTTATTATGTCAGAAGTGTTATTACAAGTTTTAAATGGTTTTATAATCCAATAATTGATTTTAAGTTGAATTTTTTCATATTTTTGATTAAAACAGGTGATACTTGAAAGTATACCTCTAGAAACATGAAGAAACAGGTATTCATTGGCAAGAAAAGTCCATTTATAGTCACCAATTCCTCCAAAAGCCTTATTACTCGCTGTAAATGGTATTATAATCTCATAAT
>NW_018398926.1:7039-7272 GCF_002168275.2 Theobroma umbraticum | reverse complement strand
TTGAATTTTTTACATTTTTCATTAAAACATACTATAATTAAATATCTATCTCGTGAAATGTGAAAAAAAATTATTCATTGAGAATAAAAGTCAATTTATGATCACTCATTCCTTCAAAAGCCTTATTACGTACTTTAAATGATTTTATAACCTCATCATTGATTTTATGTTCAATTTTTTTATATTTTTTATTAAAACAGAGTATAATTGAATGTCTACATTGAGAAACATGA
>NW_018398926.1:6949-7029 GCF_002168275.2 Theobroma umbraticum | reverse complement strand
ATTCATTGGCAAGAAAAGTCCATTTATAGTCTTCTATTCCATCAAAAGCCTAATTACTCACTTTAAATAGTTTTATAATC
>NW_018398926.1:6814-6939 GCF_002168275.2 Theobroma umbraticum | reverse complement strand
TTTTAAGTTCAATTTTTGTTACATTGTTGGTTAAAACAAATTATAATCAAATTTTTACCTCAAGAAACATGAATAAAAAGGTATTCATTGGCAAGAAAAGTCTATTTATAGTCACTCATTCATTC
>NW_018398926.1:6639-6804 GCF_002168275.2 Theobroma umbraticum | reverse complement strand
TTACTCACTTTAAATGGTTTTGTAATCTTATAATTGATTTTATGTTCAATTTTTTTTACTTTTTTTATTAAAACAGAGTATAATTGAATGTCAACCTCGAGAAACATGAAGAAAAAGCATTCATTGGCAAGAAAAGTTCATTTATAGTTACCCATTCCTTCAAAA
>NW_018398926.1:6173-6292 GCF_002168275.2 Theobroma umbraticum | reverse complement strand
CCTCAAGAAATGTGAAGAAAAATATATTCATTGGCAAGAAAAGTCAATTTATAGTCACCCAATCTTTTAGAAGCCTTATTACTCACTTTAAATGGTTTTATAATCTCAAAATTGATTTT
>NW_018398926.1:5049-6073 GCF_002168275.2 Theobroma umbraticum | reverse complement strand
ATTGAACTTAAAATCAATTTTGAGATTATAAAATTATTTAAAGTGAGTAATAAGATTTTTGATGAAATGGGAGACTATAAATGGACATTTTTTGCCAATGAATATTTTTTCTTCATGTTTCTCGAGGTAGACATTCAATTATAGTCTGTTTTAATGAAAAATGTAAAATAATTCAACTTAAAATCAATTATGAGATTATAAAACCTTTTAAAGGAAGTACTAAGACTTTGGAAAGAATAGGTGACTATAAATAGACTTTTCTTGCCAATGAATGCATTTCTCTTCATGTTTCTTAAGGTAGATCTTCAATTATAGTCTGTTTTAATCAAAAATGTAAAAACATTCAACTTAAAATTAATTATGAGATTACAAAACCATTTAAAGTGAGTAATAAGGCTTTTAAAGGAATGGGGGACTATAAATAAACTTTTTTTCTCAATGAATGACTTTTTTTACATGTTTCCTAAGGTAGGCAAACAATTATAATCTGTTTTAACGAAAAAAGTTAAAAAAAAAGAACTTAAAATCAATTATGAGACTATAAAATTATTTAAAAAGAGTAGTAAGATTTTTGAAGGAATGAGAGACTATAAATGGACTTTTTCTACTAATAAATTCATTTTTCTTCAAGTTTCTCAAGGTAGATATTCAACTATAGTCTGTTTTAATGAAAAAAGTAAAAAATTCAACTTAAAATCAATTATGAGATAATAAAGCCATTTGAAGCGAGTAATAAGGCTTTTGATAGAATGGGTGACAATAAATAAACTTTTCTGGCCAAGGAATGACTTTTTCTTCAGGTTTCTTAAGCTAAACATTCAATTATAATCTGCTTTAACCAAAAATGCAAAAATATTCAACTAAAAATTAATTATGAGTTTATAGCACCATTTATAGCAAGTAATAAGGCTTTTAAAGGCTTGAGTGACTATAAATGGATATTTCATGCCAATATATAGCTTTTGCTTCGTATTCCCCAAGGCAGACATTCAATTATAGCCTTTTTTAACCAAAAATATAAAAA
>NW_018398926.1:4865-4949 GCF_002168275.2 Theobroma umbraticum | reverse complement strand
CTCGCTTTAAACGGTTTTATAATCTCATAATTGATTTTAAGTTGAATTCTTTTACATTTTCGTTAAAATAGACTATAATTGAAT
>NW_018398926.1:4778-4855 GCF_002168275.2 Theobroma umbraticum | reverse complement strand
AGAAACATGAAGAAAAAAGTATTAATTGCCAAGAAAAGTTCATTTTTAGTCTCTCATTCCTTCAAAAGCCTTATTAC
>NW_018398926.1:4559-4768 GCF_002168275.2 Theobroma umbraticum | reverse complement strand
TGGCTTTATAATCTCATAATTGATTTTATATTGAATTGTTTTATGTTTTTTGTTAAAACAGACTATAATTGAATGTTTGATCAAGAAACATGATGAAAAATGTATTCATTGGCAATAAAAGTCTATTTATAGTCACCCATTCCTTAAAAAGCCTTAGCACTCACTTCAAATGGTTTTATTTTCTCAAAATTGATATTGTGTTCAATTTT
>NW_018398926.1:4450-4549 GCF_002168275.2 Theobroma umbraticum | reverse complement strand
CTTGCGTAAAACAGGTTACAATTGAATGTCTACCTTAAGAAAAATGAAGAAAAAGGCATTCATTGGTAAGAAAAGTCTATTTATAGTCACACATTCCTT
>NW_018398926.1:4140-4440 GCF_002168275.2 Theobroma umbraticum | reverse complement strand
ATTACTCGCTTTAAATGGTTTTATAATCTCCTAATTGATTTTAACTTGAAGTTTTTTACGTTTTTCATTCAAACAAACTATAAGTAAATGCCTGCCTTAGAAAACATATAATAAAAGCCATCAATTGAGGAGAGAAGTTCATTTATAGTCTCCCATTCTTTCAAACCCTTATTACTCTTTTAAAATAGTTATAATCTCATAATTGATTTTAAGTCGAATTTATTTGCATTTTTTATTGAAATAGACTATAATTGAATGTGTACCTTAAGAAATGCTAAGAAAAAAGCATTCATTGGCAAG
>NW_018398926.1:3914-4130 GCF_002168275.2 Theobroma umbraticum | reverse complement strand
TTACAGTCACCCATTCCTTTAAAATCCTTATTACTCACTTTAAACGGCTTTATAATCTTATAATTGATTTTAAGTTCAATTTCTTTCAACATTTTTATTTAAAATAGATTATAATTGAATGTCTTCCTTGTGAAATGTGCAGAAAAAGGCATTCATTGGCAAGAAAAGGCCATTTCTTTGGATATTGTCTTTATTAGATATTATGAGCTAATTTAT
>NW_018398926.1:3767-3904 GCF_002168275.2 Theobroma umbraticum | reverse complement strand
TTGCAATTGAACTCACATGTAATTTAAATTTTTAATCTCTTTCTTTCTTATTTTCAATGGGATTTGAATTGTTTATTCTAATTAGTTCTTAATGCTTTTAATTGCTTGGCCACCAGTTAAATTGATTTAGGAACCTA
>NW_018398926.1:3581-3757 GCF_002168275.2 Theobroma umbraticum | reverse complement strand
AGAAAGGGAGTTTAGTGTAGACTAAAATTGAGATAGCATATGATCATATTACTTAATTTGTGTATAGGATAGGGATATACTTATAAGCCATATGTAGTCAGATTAGAGCCTGTACTTAATGAGTGTTTTAATTTCAATTCACATAGGGATATAGTGTTTTGGTTAAAATAGATATT
>NW_018398926.1:3265-3407 GCF_002168275.2 Theobroma umbraticum | reverse complement strand
GAGAGGTAAGATTTAGATGAAGTGTGAGGGATATTGTAATCCTAGACTTGTTTGCTTTGATATTTATTTGAGTATTTATTATTTTGATTTTTTTTAGTTTAGATTTGCTAACTTAGTTTTATTTGATATTATTTTGATATTG
>NW_018398926.1:2728-2869 GCF_002168275.2 Theobroma umbraticum | reverse complement strand
ACTCGCTTTAAATAGTTTTATAATCTCATAATTGATTTTAGGTTGAATTTGTTTACACTTTTGATTAAAACAAACTATAATTGAATATCTGCTCGAGAAACATGAAGAAAAATGTATTCATTGGCAATAAAAGTCTATTTT
>NW_018398926.1:1730-2628 GCF_002168275.2 Theobroma umbraticum | reverse complement strand
AAAGGTTTTATAATCTCATAATTGATTTTAAGCTGAATTTTTTATATTTTTCATCAAAACAGACTATAGTTGAATGCTTACCTCGGGATACATAAACCCATTTATTTGAAAGAAAAGTCCATTTATAGTCTCTCATTCCTTTAAAAGCCTTATTACTCACTTTAAATGGTTTTATAATCTCAAATTGATTTTAAGTTGAATTTTTAACATTTTTCATTAAAACATATTATAATTGAATACTTGCCTAGAGAAACATTTAAAAAACTCATTTATTTGGAAGAAAAGTCTATTTATAGTCTCTCATTCCTTCAAAAGCCTTATTACTCACTTTAAATAGTTTTAAAATCTCAAAATTGATTTTAAGGTAAATTTTTTTTGCTTTTTTGATTAAAATAGATTATAATTGAATATCTATGTTGAGAAATATAAAGAAAAAGCCATTCATTAGCACGAAAAGTCCATTTATAGTCACCTATTCCTTCAAAAACCTTATTACTCACTTTAAATGGTTTTATTATCTCAAAATTGATTTTAAGTTTTATTTTTTTTTACTTTTTTAGTTAAAACAGATTATAATTGACTGTCTACATTGAGGAACATGAAGAAAAGGGCATTCGTTGGCAAGAAAACTCGATTTATAGTCTCCCATTCCTTCAAAAGCCTTAGTACTCACTTTAAAAGGTTTTGTTATCTTATAATTAATTTTAAGTCAAATTTTTTTACATTTTACATTGAAACAGATTATAATTGAATTTTTACCTTGAGAAATGTGAAGAAAAAAATATTTATTGGCAAGAAAAGTCTATATATAGTCTCTCATTCCTTCAAAAGCCTTATTACTGCTTAAATGATTTTATAATCTTACAATTGATTTTAGGTTTAATTTGTTTTGCATTAT
>NW_018398926.1:521-1605 GCF_002168275.2 Theobroma umbraticum | reverse complement strand
AAAGTCCATTTATAGTCACCCATTTTTTCAAAAGTCTTATTACTCGCTTTAAATGGCTTTATAATCTCATAATTAATTTTAAATTGAATCTTTTTACATTTTTTATTAAAACAGACTATAATTATCTGCCTGCCTTAGAAAACATGTAGAAAAAGTCATTCATTGAGAAGAAAAGTCTATTTATAGTCTCCTATTTCTTCAAAATCCTTATTACTCGCTTTAAATGGTTTTGTAATTTCATAATTGATTTTAAGTTAAATGTTTTTAAATTTTTGGTTAAAACAGACTATAATTGAAGGTCTACCTTGAGAAATATGAAGAGAAACGTATTCATTGGCAAGAAAGTCTATTTATAGTCACCTATTCTTTCAAAAGCGTTATTACTCAATTTAAATAGTTTTGTAATCTCAAAATTGATTTTAGGTTCAATTTTATTTACATTTTTAGTTAAAACAAATTATAATTGAATGTCTACCTTAAGAAATATAAAAAAAAAGGCATTCATTGGCAAGAAAAGTCTATTTATAGTCACCCATTCTTTCAAAAGCTATATTACTCAATTTAAATAGTTTTATAATCTCAAAATTGATTTTAAGTTCAGTTTTTTTACATTTTTAGTTAAAACAGACTATAGTTGAATATCTACCTTGAGAAACATGAAAAAAATGAATTTATTGACAAGAAAAGTCCATTTATAGTCACCCATTCTTTCAAAAGCCTTATTACTCACTTTAAATGATTTTATAATCTCAAAATTGATTTTAAGTTTAATTTTTTTTCCTTTTTTGCTCAAAATAGATTATAATTGAATGTCTACATCGAGAACCGTAAAGAAAAAAATTTCATTGGCAAGAAAAGTCTATTTATAGTCTCTCATTCTTTCAAAAACTCTAGTACTTGCTTTAAAAGTTTTTATAATCTCATAATTGAATTTAGGTTCAATTTTTTTTACATTATTGGTTAAACAGATTATAATTGAATATCTACCTTGAGAAACGTGAAGAAAAAGACATTTATTGTCAAATCCATTTATAGTCACTCATTCTTTCAAAATCCTTATTACTCGCTTTAAATGGTTTTATAA
>NW_018398926.1:0-179 GCF_002168275.2 Theobroma umbraticum | reverse complement strand
TTTAAAAGTTTTTATAATCTCATAATTGATTTTAGGTTCAATTTTTTTTACATTTTTAGTTAAAATAGATTATAATTGAATGTCCGCCTTGAGAAACGTGAAGAAAAAGGCATTTATTGGCAAGCCCATTTATAGTCACCCATTCCTTCAAAAGCCTTATTACTCTCTTTAAATAGTTT
>NW_018398925.1:6024-6193 GCF_002168275.2 Theobroma umbraticum | reverse complement strand
CAATTATGAGATTATAAAATCATTTAAAGCGAGTAATAAGGGTTTTGAAGGAATAGGTGACTATAAAAAGACTTTTCTTGCCAATAAATGCTTTTTTTTTCATGTTTCTCGAGATAGATATTCAATTATAGTCTGTTTTAACAAAAAATATAAAAAAAATTAAACTTAA
>NW_018398925.1:5806-6014 GCF_002168275.2 Theobroma umbraticum | reverse complement strand
GAGATTATAAAACTATTTAGAACGAGTAAAAAGCTTGTTGAAAGAATGAGAGGCTATAAATAGACTTTTCTTGTCAATAAATGCTTTTCTCTTCACATTTCTTAAGGTCGGCATTCAATTATAGTCTGTTTGAATGAAAACTGTAAAAAAATTTAACTTAAAATTAATTATTAGTTTATAAAACTATTTAAAGCGAGTAATAAGGCTT
>NW_018398925.1:5238-5367 GCF_002168275.2 Theobroma umbraticum | reverse complement strand
AATAAACTTTTCTTTCCAATGAATGTTTTTTTCTTCACGTTTCTCAAGGCAGACATTCAATTATAGTGTATTTTGATGAAAAATGTAAAAAAATTGAACTTAAAATCAATTATTAGATTATAAAACTAT
>NW_018398925.1:4805-4980 GCF_002168275.2 Theobroma umbraticum | reverse complement strand
ATTATTAGATTATAAAACTATTTAAAGCGAGTAATGAGGCTTTTTAAGGAATTGGAGGCTGTAAATAGACTTTTCTTTCCAATGAATACTTTTTTTTCATGTTTCTCAAGGCAGACATTCAATAGTCTGTTTTAATGAAAAAAGTAAAAAAATTGAACTTAAAATCAATTATGAG
>NW_018398925.1:4602-4705 GCF_002168275.2 Theobroma umbraticum | reverse complement strand
TCTTAAAAAGCCTTATTACTCGCTTTAAATAGTTTTCTAATCTAATAATTGATTCTAAGTTCAGTTTTTTTACATTTTTCATTAAAATAGACTATAATTGAAT
>NW_018398925.1:4479-4592 GCF_002168275.2 Theobroma umbraticum | reverse complement strand
AGAAACATGAAGAAAAAACATTCATTGGAAAGAAAAGACTATTTACAGCCTTCAATTCTTTAAAAAGCCTTATTACTCGCTTTAAATAGTTTTATAATCTAAGAATTGATTTT
>NW_018398925.1:4293-4453 GCF_002168275.2 Theobroma umbraticum | reverse complement strand
TAAAACAGACTATAATTGAATGTCTGCCTTGAGAAACATGAAGAAAAAAGAATTTATTGGCAGGAAAAGTCTATTTATGGCCTCTCATCCCTTCAAAAGCTTTATTAATCGTTTTAAATAGTTTTATAATCTAATAATTGATTTTAAGTTGAGTTTTTTT
>NW_018398925.1:3913-4043 GCF_002168275.2 Theobroma umbraticum | reverse complement strand
AACAGACTGTAATTGAATGTCTACCTCAAAAAACGTAAAGAAAAAGCATTCATCGGCAAGAAAAGTCCTTTTATAGCCTCCTATTCCTTCAAAACCCTTACTACTCATTTTAAATAGTTTTATAATCTAA
>NW_018398925.1:3754-3903 GCF_002168275.2 Theobroma umbraticum | reverse complement strand
TAAGTTAAATTTCTTTACATTTTTCATTCAAACAGACTATAATTGAATGTCTATCTCAAGAAACGTGAAGAAAAAAGCTATCATTGGCATGAAAAGTCTATTTATAGCCTTTCATTCCTTCAATAGGCTTTTTACTCGTTCTAAATAGT
>NW_018398925.1:3641-3744 GCF_002168275.2 Theobroma umbraticum | reverse complement strand
CATAATTGATTTTAAGTTTAATTTTTTTACATTTTTCCTTAAAACAGATTATAATTGAATGTCTACCTCATGAAACGTGAAGAAAAAGCAATCATTGGCAAGA
>NW_018398925.1:3273-3383 GCF_002168275.2 Theobroma umbraticum | reverse complement strand
ACTCACTTTAAATAGTTTCTTAATCTCATAATCGATTTTAAGTCGAATTTTTTTTGCATTTTGCATTAAAACAGACTATAATTGAATCTCTGTCTCAAGAAAGGTGAGGA
>NW_018398925.1:3004-3115 GCF_002168275.2 Theobroma umbraticum | reverse complement strand
TTTCTAATCTAATAATTGATTTTAAGTTCAGTTTTTTTACATTTTTCATTAAAATAGATTATAATTGAATGTCTGCCTTGAAAAAAATGAAGAAAAAACATTCATTGGAAA
>NW_018398925.1:2904-2994 GCF_002168275.2 Theobroma umbraticum | reverse complement strand
GATTAAAACAGACTATAATTGAATATCTGCCTTGAAAAACATGAAGAAAAAAGCATTTATTGGCAAGAAAAGTCTATTTATGGCCTCTCA
>NW_018398925.1:2595-2804 GCF_002168275.2 Theobroma umbraticum | reverse complement strand
CTATTTATAGCCTCTCATTCCTTCAATAGGCTTTTTACTCGTTCTAAATAGTTTGATAATCTCATAATTGATTTTAAGTTTAATTTTTTTATAATTTTTATTAAAACAAACTATAATTGAATATCTATCTTGAGAAAGATGAAGAAAAAAACATTCATTACCAAGAAAAGTCTATTTATAGTAGCCTATTCCTTCAAAAGCCTTATTAC
>NW_018398925.1:2077-2198 GCF_002168275.2 Theobroma umbraticum | reverse complement strand
GTTCAATTTTTTTACATTTTTCATTAAAACAGACAATAATTGAATGTCTGCCTTAAGAAACGTAAAGAAAAAATATTCATTGGAAAGAAAAGTCTATTTACAGCCTTCAATTCCTTAAAAA
>NW_018398925.1:1741-1891 GCF_002168275.2 Theobroma umbraticum | reverse complement strand
TACATGTTTGATTAAAACAGACTATAATTGAATGTCTGCCTTGAGAAACATTAAGAAAAAAGCATTTATTGGCAAGAAAAGTCTATTTATGGCCTATCATCCCTTCAAAAGCTTTATTACTCGCTTTAAATAGTTTTATAATCTAATAAT
>NW_018398925.1:1530-1683 GCF_002168275.2 Theobroma umbraticum | reverse complement strand
TATTACTTGCTTTAAATAGTTTTCAAATCTCATAATTAATTTTAAGGTAAATTTTATTACATTTTTTATTAAAGCAGACTGTAATTAAATGTCTACCGTAAAAAACGTAAAGAAAAAGCATTCATTGGCAAGAAAAGTCCTTTTATAGCCTCC
>NW_018398925.1:1310-1430 GCF_002168275.2 Theobroma umbraticum | reverse complement strand
AGGCTATAAATAGACTTTTCTTGCCAATGATTGCTTTTTTCTTCACGTTTTTTGAGATAGACATTCAATTATAGTCTGTTTTAATAAAAAATGTAAAGAAATTTAACTTAAAATCAATTA
>NW_018398925.1:1112-1300 GCF_002168275.2 Theobroma umbraticum | reverse complement strand
TGCCAATGAATGCTTTTTCTTTATGTTTTTTGAGGTAGACATTCAATTACAATCTGTTTTAATAAAAATTGTAATAAAATTCACCTTAAAATTAATTTTGAGATTAGAAAACTATTTAAAGCAAGTAATAATGTTTTTGAAGGAATGGGTGACTATAAATGGACTTTTCTTGCCAATATATTCTTTTT
>NW_018398925.1:916-1066 GCF_002168275.2 Theobroma umbraticum | reverse complement strand
AAAATCAATTATTAGATTATAAAACTATTTAAAGCGAGTAATAAAGCTTATGAAGGACTGAGGGCCCATAAATAGACGTTTCTTGCCAATAAATGCTCTTTTCTTCTTGTTTCTCAAGGCAGACATTCAATTATAGTCTATTTTAATTAA
>NW_018398925.1:108-175 GCF_002168275.2 Theobroma umbraticum | reverse complement strand
TGTAAAAAAATTAAACTTGAAATAAATTATGAGATTATAAAAATATTTAGAACGAGTAAAAAGCCTA
>NW_018398925.1:0-98 GCF_002168275.2 Theobroma umbraticum | reverse complement strand
GAGAGGCTATAAATAGACTTTTCGTGCCAATGCTTGCTTCTTCTTCACGTTTCATGAAGTAGAGATTCAATTATAGTCTGTTTTAATGAAAAATGTAA
>NW_018398924.1:1003-1118 GCF_002168275.2 Theobroma umbraticum | reverse complement strand
ATTTAAAGCGAGTAATAAGGCTTTTGAAGAAATATGAGACTATAAATGGACTTTCCCTACGAATGAATGCTTTTTCTTCACGTTTCTTAAGGAAAACATTCGATTATAGTCTATT
>NW_018398924.1:539-672 GCF_002168275.2 Theobroma umbraticum | reverse complement strand
AGGAATAGGAGACTATAAACGGACTTTTCTTATCAATGAATTCTTTTTTCTTTATGTTTCTCAAGGTAAACATTCAATTATTGTATATTTTAACGAGAAATATAAAAAAATTCAACTTAAAATCAATTATGAC
>NW_018398924.1:0-156 GCF_002168275.2 Theobroma umbraticum | reverse complement strand
TAAAACCATTTAAAGCGAGTAATAAGCCTTTTGAAGGAATAAGCGACTATAAATAGACTTTTCTAGTCAATGAATACTTGTTCTTCAAGTTTCTCAAGATACACACTCAATTATAGTCTGTTTTAACTAAAAATTTAAAAAAATTCTGCTTAAAAT
>NW_018398923.1:943-1064 GCF_002168275.2 Theobroma umbraticum | reverse complement strand
TCTTATAATTAATTTTAAATTTAATTTCTTTACATTTTTCATTAAAACAGACTAGAATTGAATGCTTGCCTTGAAAAACATGTAGAAAAAATCATTTATTAAGAAGAAAAGTCCATTTATA
>NW_018398923.1:0-147 GCF_002168275.2 Theobroma umbraticum | reverse complement strand
ATTGGCAAGAAAAGTCTATTTATAGTCACCCATTCCTTGAAAAGCCTTATTACAAGCTTGAAATGGTTTTATAATCCCATAATTGATTTCAAATTAAATTTTTTTACATTTTTCATTAAAACAGACTATAATTGAATGTTTGCCTAG
>NW_018398922.1:2568-2691 GCF_002168275.2 Theobroma umbraticum | reverse complement strand
TTTGAGATTATAAAACCTTTTAAAGCGAGTAATAAGGCTTTTGATGGAATAGGTAACTATAAATAGAATTTTCTTTCCAATGAAAGCTCTTTTGTTCACGTTTCTCAAGGGAGACATTCAATT
>NW_018398922.1:2267-2384 GCF_002168275.2 Theobroma umbraticum | reverse complement strand
TAGGAGATTATAAAACCATTTAAAGGGAGTAACAAGCCTTTTGAAGGAATGGGTAACTATAAATGAACTTTTCTTACCAATGAATCGCTTTTTCTTCATGTTTCTTAAGGTAGACAT
>NW_018398922.1:1769-1912 GCF_002168275.2 Theobroma umbraticum | reverse complement strand
CCATTTAAAGGGAGTAATAAGCCTTTTGAAGGAATGGGTGACTATAAATGAACTGTTCTTATCAATAAATACTTTTTTCTTCATGTTTCTTGAGGTATATGTTCAATTATAGTCTGTTTTAACCACGAGTGCAAAAAAATTCA
>NW_018398922.1:1639-1759 GCF_002168275.2 Theobroma umbraticum | reverse complement strand
AAGAGAGTAATAAGGCTTTTGAAGGAATGGGAGACTATAAATGGATTTTTCTTTCAAAGAAATGACTTTTTCTACATATTTCCTAAGGTAGGGATTCAATTATAATCTGTTTTAATGAAA
>NW_018398922.1:872-1149 GCF_002168275.2 Theobroma umbraticum | reverse complement strand
ATAAATATACATTTCTTACCAATGAATCCTCTTTTCTTCACGTTTCTTGAGGTAAACATTTAAATATAGACTGTTTTAATTAAAAATGTAAAAAAATGTAACTCAAAATCAGTTATGAGATTATAAAACCCTTTAAAGCAAGTAATAAGCCTTTTTAAGGAATGAGTGACTATAAATGAACTTTTCTTGCGAATGAATCCTTTTTCCTTCATGTTTCTTAAAGTAAGCATTCAAATATAGTTTGTTTTAACCAAAAATATAAAAAAATTCAACTTAA
>NW_018398922.1:698-862 GCF_002168275.2 Theobroma umbraticum | reverse complement strand
GAGATTATAAACCAATTTAAGTGAGTAATAAGCCTTTTTAAAGAAAGGGTGACTATAAATGAACTTTTCTTATCAATGAATGCTTTTTTCTTCACATTTCTCAAGGTACTCGTTCAATTATTGTCTGTTTTAACCAAAAATGTAAAAAAAATTCAACTTAAAAT
>NW_018398922.1:0-295 GCF_002168275.2 Theobroma umbraticum | reverse complement strand
AGGTAATAAGGCTTTTGAAGGAATTAGTGACTATATATAGACTTTTCTTATCAATGAATGGATTTTTCTACATGTTTCCCAAGGTAGGCACTCAGTTATAGTCTGTTTTAACAAAAATTGAAAAAAAAAACTTAAAATCAATTATGAGATTATAAAACCATTTAGAGCAAGTAATAAGGTTTAGAAAGAATGGGTTACTACAAATGGACTTTTCATGCCAATGATTTCCTTTTTCTTCATTTTTCTCAAGGTAAACATTCAATTATAATCTGTTTTAACCAAAAATGTAAAAAAA
>NW_018398921.1:910-1050 GCF_002168275.2 Theobroma umbraticum | reverse complement strand
AGTTGAATTTTTTTACATTTTTGATTAAAACAGACAACAATTGACTGTTTATCTGGAGAAACGTGAAGAGAAAAGCATTCATTGACTAAAAAAGTCTATTTATAGTCACCCATTCCTTCAAAAGCCTTATTACTCGCTTT
>NW_018398921.1:331-499 GCF_002168275.2 Theobroma umbraticum | reverse complement strand
TTTTTCATTAAAACAGACTATAATTGAATGTTGAACATAAGAAACGTGAAGAAAGGAGCATTTATTGACAAGAAAAGTTCATATATCACCTCTCGATCCTTCAAAAGCCTTATTACTCACTTTAAATAGTTTTATAATCTAATAACTGATTTTAAGTTGAATTTTTTT
>NW_018398921.1:0-114 GCF_002168275.2 Theobroma umbraticum | reverse complement strand
AAAAAGCATTCATTGATACGAAAAGTCCATTTATAGCCTCCCATTCCTTCAACATCTTTTTTACTCGTTCTAAATGGTTTTATCATCTCATAATTGATTTTAAGTTCAATTTTT
>NW_018398920.1:116-1203 GCF_002168275.2 Theobroma umbraticum | reverse complement strand
TTTTTTTACATTTTTAGTTAAAACAGACAATAATTGAATGTCTACCTTGAGAAATATGAAGAAAAAGGGATTCATTGGTAAGAAAACTCTATTTATAGTCATCCATTCCTTCAAAAGTCTTATTACTTGCTTTAAATTTTTTATAATCTTATAATTGAATTTAAGTTGAATCTTTTTACATTTTTTATTAAAATAGATTATAATTGAGTGCTTGCCTTGACAAACCTATAGAAAAAGCTATTCATTGAGAAGAAAAGTCCATTCATTGTCACCCATTCTTTCAAAAGCCTTATTAATCGCTTTAAATGGTTTTATAATTTCGTAATTGATTTAAAGTTGAATTTTTTTTACCTTTCTCATTAAAATAGACTATAATTGAATGCCTACGTCAAGAAAAGTACAAAAAAAGCCATTAATTTAGAAAAAAAGTCAATTTATAATCACCCATTCCTTTAAAAGCCTTATTACTCACTTTAAATGGTTTTATAATATCATAATTGATTTTAAGTTGAATTATTTTATATTTTTGGTTAAAATAGACTATAATTGAATGTCGACCTCAAGAAAAGTGAAGAAAAAAGTATTCATTAGCAAGCAAAGCCCATTTATATTGTTTTATTCCTTCAAAAGACTTATTACTCGCGTTAAATAGTTTTATAATCTCATAATTGATTTAAGTTGAATTTTTTATATTTTTTGTTAAAATAGACCATAATTGACTGCTTGCCTAGGAAAATGAGAAGAGAAGCCCATTTTTTTGGAAGAAAAGCCTATTTATAGTCTATCATTCCTTAAAACAACTTATTACTCACTTTAAATGGTTTTATAATCTCATAATTAATTTTAAGTTAATTGTTTTTATATTTTTTTATTAAAATAGATATAATTAAATGCTTGCCTTGGGAAACATGTAGAAAAAGTCATTCATTAAGAAGAAAAGTCCATTTATAATCACCCATTCCTTCAAAAGCTTTATTACTCGCTTTAAATGGTTTTATAATCACATAATTGATTTTCAGTTGATTATTTATACATTTTTTATAAAAACAGGCAATAATTGAATGTCTACCTTGAGAAACATGAAGAA
>NW_018398920.1:0-106 GCF_002168275.2 Theobroma umbraticum | reverse complement strand
ATTGGCAAAAAAAATCCATTTATAGTCACCCATTCCTTCAAAAGCTTTATTTCTCGCTTTAAATGGTTTTATAATCTCAAAATTGATTTCAGGTTCAATTTTTTTT
>NW_018398919.1:911-1023 GCF_002168275.2 Theobroma umbraticum | reverse complement strand
CTTAAGCTCCCAAAATGACTCAAAATAACTCTATATAATAGAGTTATCACCTACCTCAGAAAATGTGTAGAAAAAGCCATTCATTGATAAGAAAAGTCCATTTATAGTCACC
>NW_018398919.1:772-900 GCF_002168275.2 Theobroma umbraticum | reverse complement strand
AAGGCTTATTACTCGCTTTAAATAGTTTTATAACCTCATAATTGATTTTAAGTTAATTTTTTTTTATTTTTTGTTAAAACAGACAATAATTGAATGTGTACCTTAAGAAACGTAAAGAAAAAAGCATT
>NW_018398919.1:541-762 GCF_002168275.2 Theobroma umbraticum | reverse complement strand
AAAAGTCCATTTATAGTCACCCATTCCCTAAAAAGGCTTATTACTCACTTTAAATGGTTTTATAATCTCATATTGATTTTAAGTTGAATATTTTTACATTTTTGGTTAAAACGGGCTATAATTGAATGCCTTCTTTAAGAAACATTTAAAGAAAGCCATTCATTTGCAAAAAAAGTCCATTTATAGTCACCTATTCCTTCAAAAGCCTTATTACTCCCTTT
>NW_018398919.1:146-488 GCF_002168275.2 Theobroma umbraticum | reverse complement strand
TTTTAAGTTGAATTTTTTTACATTTTTTGTTAAAACAGACTATAATTGAATGCCAACCTTGGGAAACATGTAGAAAAAGCCATTCATTAAGAAGAAAAATCTATTTATAGTCATCCATTCCTTAAAAAGGGTTATTACTCTCTTTAAATAGGTTTATAATCTCATAACTGATTATAAGTTAAATTTTTTTACGTTTTTGGTTAAAACAGACTATAATTGAATGTCTACTTCAAGAGCTGTGAAGAAAAAGGGATTCATTAGCAAAACAAAGTCTATTTAAAGTCATCCATTCCTTCAAAAACCTTATTGCTTACTTTAAATGGTTTTATAATCTCATAATTG
>NW_018398919.1:0-136 GCF_002168275.2 Theobroma umbraticum | reverse complement strand
GAATGTTTTTACATTTTTGGTTAAAACAGATTATAATTGAATGTCTACTTTAAGAAATGTGAAGAAAAAGGGATTCAATGGTAAGAAAAGTCTATTTATAGTCGCCCATTCCTTCAAAAGCTTTATTACTCGCTTT
>NW_018398918.1:2836-2948 GCF_002168275.2 Theobroma umbraticum | reverse complement strand
TTATAATTGAATGTCAACCTCAAGAAACATAAAGAAAAAGGTTCATTGGTAAGAGAAGTCTATTTATAGTCATCCATTTCTCCGAAAGCCTTATTACTCACCTTTAATGGTT
>NW_018398918.1:2705-2826 GCF_002168275.2 Theobroma umbraticum | reverse complement strand
ATAATTGATTTTAAGTTCAAATTTTTTTGCATTATTGATTAAAATATATTATAATTGAATGTCTAGATCGAGAAACGTGAAGAAAAAGACATTCATTGGCAAGAAAAGTCCATTTATAGCC
>NW_018398918.1:2379-2556 GCF_002168275.2 Theobroma umbraticum | reverse complement strand
ACCTTGGGAAACAAGAAGAAAAAAACATTCATTGGCAAGAAAAGTCCATTTATAGTCACTCATACCTTTAAAAGCCTCATTACTTTAAATGGTTTTATAATGCCATAATAGATTTTAAGTTGAATTTTTTTATATTCTTGGTTGAAACAGACTATAATCGAATGTCTACCTCAAGAA
>NW_018398918.1:1976-2113 GCF_002168275.2 Theobroma umbraticum | reverse complement strand
AAAAGGCTATAATAGAATGTTTGCCTTGGGGACAAAACCCAACTATTGCCACAAAAAGTCCATTTATAGTCACTCAAGCCATCGTAAGCCTTATTACTTGCTTTAAATGGTTTTATAAACTAATAATCGATTTTAAG
>NW_018398918.1:1854-1966 GCF_002168275.2 Theobroma umbraticum | reverse complement strand
TTACATTTTTGGTTAAAACAGACTAGAATTGAATGTCTACCTTAAGAAACGTTAAGACAAATGCATTCATTGGCAAGAAAAGTCCATTTATAGTCACCCATTCCTTCAAAAG
>NW_018398918.1:1677-1844 GCF_002168275.2 Theobroma umbraticum | reverse complement strand
CACTTTAAATGGTTTTATAATCTCAAAATTGACTTAAATTTGAATTCTTTGTACTTTTTTTATTAAAACAAACTGAATTGAATGTCTACCTTGACAAAAATGAAGAAAAAAGCATTCATTGGTGTGAAAAGTTTATTTATAGTCACCCATGCCTTCAAAAGCCTCAT
>NW_018398918.1:1540-1667 GCF_002168275.2 Theobroma umbraticum | reverse complement strand
AAATGGTTTTATAATGCCATAATTAATTTTAACTTGAATATTTTTACAATTTTTTTCAAAACAGATTAGAATTGATGTCAACCTCAAGAAACGTAACACAAAAGGCATTCATTGGCAAGAAAAGTCC
>NW_018398918.1:1323-1530 GCF_002168275.2 Theobroma umbraticum | reverse complement strand
ACCCATTCCTTGAAAAGCCTTGTTATTCAGTTTAAATGATTTTATAATCTCAAAATTGATTTAAATTTGAATTCTTTGCATGTTTTTAGTTAAAAAAGACTAGAATTGAATGTCTACCTTGAGAAACAAGAAGAAAAAAGCATTCATTGACAAGAAAACTCCATTTATAGTCATCCATACCTTCAAAAGCCTTATTACTCGCTTTAA
>NW_018398918.1:1134-1313 GCF_002168275.2 Theobroma umbraticum | reverse complement strand
AATGCCATAATTGATTTTAAGTTGAATTTTTTTATATTTTTTGCTAAAATAGACTACAATTGAATGTTTAGCTCAAGAAACATAAAGAGAAAGACATTCATTTGCAAGAAAAGTCCATTTATATACACTTGTTCCTTCAAAAGCCTTATTACTCACTTTAAATGGCTTTATAATCTCAA
>NW_018398918.1:1010-1121 GCF_002168275.2 Theobroma umbraticum | reverse complement strand
TTGAATTGTTTTACATTTTTTGTTAAAAAAGGCTATAATTGAATGTTTGCCTTAGGGAACGTGAAGCAAAACCCAACCATTGCCGCAAAAAGTCCATTTATAGTCACTCAA
>NW_018398918.1:903-1000 GCF_002168275.2 Theobroma umbraticum | reverse complement strand
GCCTTATTACTTACTTTAAATAGTTTTTTAAAGTAATAATCGATTTTAAATTGAATATTTTTACATTTTTGGTTAAAACAGACTAGAATTGAATGTC
>NW_018398918.1:778-893 GCF_002168275.2 Theobroma umbraticum | reverse complement strand
AACATGAAGAAAAAAGCATTCATTGGCAAGAAAAGTCTATTTATAGTCATCCATACCTTCAAAAAGCCTTATTACTTGCTTTAAATGATTTTATAATGCCATAATTGATTTTAAG
>NW_018398918.1:338-570 GCF_002168275.2 Theobroma umbraticum | reverse complement strand
TGAGAAACACAAAGAAAAAGGCATTCATTAGCAAGAAAAGTCCATTTATAGTTAACCAAATCTTCAAAACCTTCATTACTTGCTTTAAATGGTTTTATAATGCCATAATTGATTTTAGGTTGAGTTTGTTTTTTCATTTTTGGTTAAACGGACTATAATTGGATGTCTACCTCAAGATACATAAAGAAAAAGGCATTCATTGGCAAGAAAAGTCCATTTATAGTCACCCATT
>NW_018398918.1:122-297 GCF_002168275.2 Theobroma umbraticum | reverse complement strand
TATCAAAATTGACTTAAATTTGAATTCTTTGTACATTTTTGGTTAAAACAAACTAAATTGAATATCTTCCTTGAGAACCAACAAGAAAAAAGCATTCATTAGGAAGAAAAGTACATTTATAGTCACCTATGCCTTCAAAAGCCTCATTACTCACTTTAAATGATTTTAGAATGCC
>NW_018398918.1:0-112 GCF_002168275.2 Theobroma umbraticum | reverse complement strand
TTAAGTTGAGTTTTTTTATATTTTTGGTTAAAACAGACTATAATTTGATGTCTACCTCAAGAAACATAAGGAAAAAGCCATTCATTGGCAAGAAAAGTCCATTTATAGTAAC
>NW_018398917.1:8224-8424 GCF_002168275.2 Theobroma umbraticum | reverse complement strand
TTGAATTCTTTGCACATTTTTGATTAAAACAGACTACGATTGAATGTCTACCTTCAGAAATATGAAGAAAGAAGTATTAATGGGCAAGAAAAGTTCATTTATAGTCACTCATTCCTTCAAGAACCTTATTACTTAGTTTAAATGGTTTCACAATCTCAAAATTGATTTAAATTTTAATGTTTTGTACATTTTTGGTTAAA
>NW_018398917.1:8009-8214 GCF_002168275.2 Theobroma umbraticum | reverse complement strand
ATTGAATGTCTACCATGAGAAACATGAAGAAAAAAGTATTCATTGGCAAGCAAAGTCTATTTATTGTCACCTATTGCTTCAAAAGCCTTATTAATCACTTGAAATAAATTTATAATCTCAAAATTGATTTTAAGTTTAGTTTTTTTTTACTTTTCTAGTTAAAACATATTATAATTGAATATCTACCCCGAGAAACATAAAGAAG
>NW_018398917.1:7908-7999 GCF_002168275.2 Theobroma umbraticum | reverse complement strand
TTGGCAAGAAAAGTACATTTATAGTCACCCATTCTTTCAAAAGCCTTATCACTCGCCTTAAATGGTTTTGTAATGCCGTAATTGATTTGAA
>NW_018398917.1:7779-7898 GCF_002168275.2 Theobroma umbraticum | reverse complement strand
TTTTATATTTTTTGTTAAACAGACTATAATTGAAAGTCTACCTAGAGAAATATAAAGAAAAATGCATTCATTGGCAAGAAATGTCCATTTATAGTCACCCATTCTTTCAAAACCCTTAT
>NW_018398917.1:7503-7644 GCF_002168275.2 Theobroma umbraticum | reverse complement strand
AAATTTTTTGTACATTTTTTATTAAAACAAACTAGGATTGAATGTCTACATTCAGAAACACGAAGAAAAAGGCATTCATTGGCACGAGAAGTCTATTTATAGTCACCCATTCCCTCAAAAGCCTTATTACTCACTTTAAAT
>NW_018398917.1:7373-7479 GCF_002168275.2 Theobroma umbraticum | reverse complement strand
TAAATTAGAATTCTTTGTACATTTCTGGTTAAAACAGACAAGAATTGAACATCTACCTTGAGCAAGATGAAAAAAAAAGCATTCATTGGTAAGAGAAGTCCATTTA
>NW_018398917.1:7158-7363 GCF_002168275.2 Theobroma umbraticum | reverse complement strand
TTCCTTCAAAAGCCTTATTATTCACTTTAAAGAGTTTTGTAATGTCGTAATTAATTTTAAGTTAATTTTTTTATATATTTTTGTTAAACAGACTATAATTGAATGTCTACCTCGAAAAACATAAAGAAAAATGCTTTTATTGGCAAGAAAAGTCAATTTATAGTTACCCATTCTTTCAAAACCCTTATTACTCACTTTAAATGGT
>NW_018398917.1:6967-7148 GCF_002168275.2 Theobroma umbraticum | reverse complement strand
CAAAATTGATTTAAATTTGAGTTCTTTGCACATTTTTGGTTAAAACAGACTAGGATTGAATGTCTTCCTTCAGAAACAAGAAGAAAAAAGTATTCATGGGCAAGAAAAGTTTATTTATAGTCACCCCTTCCTTAAGAGCCTTATTACTCAGTTTAAATGGTTTTACAATCTCAAAATTGAT
>NW_018398917.1:6224-6582 GCF_002168275.2 Theobroma umbraticum | reverse complement strand
ATTCCTTCAAGAGCCTTATTACTTAGTTTAAATGGTTTTATAATCTCAAAATTCTTTTAAATTTTAATGTTTTGTGCATTTTTGGTTAAAATAGGCTAGAATTGATTGTCTACCACAAGAAACACGAAGAAAAAAAATTCATTGACAAAAAAAGTCTTTTTATAGTCACCCATTACTTCAAAAGCCTTACTAATCACTTCAAATGGTTTTATAATCTGAAAATTGATTTTAAGTTTATTTTTTTTGCCTTTCTAGTTAAAACATATTATAATTGAACGTCTACCCTGAGAAACGTAAAGAAGAGAGCATTCATTGGCAATAAAAGTCCATTTATAGTCACCCATTCCTTCAAAAGCCT
>NW_018398917.1:4584-6099 GCF_002168275.2 Theobroma umbraticum | reverse complement strand
TCATTGGTAAGAAAAGTCCATTTAGAGTCACCCATTCCTTCAAAAGCCTTATTATTCACTTTAAATAGTTTTGTAATGTCGTAATTGATTTTAAGTTAAATTTTTTTATATTTTTTGTTAAACAGACTATAATGGAATGTCTACCTAAAGAAACGTAAACAAAAATGCATTCATTGGCAAGAAAAGTCCATTTATAGTCACCCATTCTTTCAAAACCCTTATTACTCACTTTAAATGGTTTTATAATCTCAAAATTGATTTAAATTTGAGTTCTTTGCACATTTTAGTTAAAATAGACTAGGATTGAGTGTCTACCTTCAGAAACATGAAGAAAAAAGTATTCATGGGGAAGAAAAGTTCATTTATAGTCATCCATTCCTTCAAGAGCCTTATTACTCAGTTTAAATGGCTTTACAATCTCAAAATTGATTTAAATTTTAATGTTTTGTACATTTTTGATTAAAATAGACTAGAATTGAATGTCTACCATGAGAAACATGAAGAAAAAAGTATTCATTGGCAAGAAAAGTCTTTTTATTGTCACCCATTGCTTCAAAAGCCTTATTAATCACTTTAAATAAATTTATAATCTCAAAATTGATTTTAAGTTCAATTTTTTTTACTTTTCTGGTTCAAACATATTATAATTGAATATCTACCCCAAGAAACATAAAGAAGAATGCATTCACTGACAAGAACAGTCCATTTATAGTCACCCATTCCTTCGAAAGCGTTATTACTCACCTTTAATAGTTTTATAGTTTAAAAATTTATTTAAATTTTAATTCTTTGTACATTTTTTGTTAAAACAGACTAAGATTGAATGTCTACCCTCAGAAACATGAAGAAAAAAGTATACATGGGCAACAAAGTTCATTTGTAGTAACCCATTCCTTCAAGAGCCTTTTTACTCAGTTTAAATGGTTTTACAATCTCAAAATTTATTTAAATTTTAATGTTTTGTACATTTTTGGTTAAAATAGAGTAGAATTGAATGTCTACCATGAGAAACATGAA
The DNA here is from genome assembly GCF_002168275.2 of Theobroma umbraticum. Taxonomy (NCBI): domain Eukaryota; kingdom Viridiplantae; phylum Streptophyta; class Magnoliopsida; order Malvales; family Malvaceae; genus Theobroma; species Theobroma umbraticum. Next base: position 5,082 of record NW_018398917.1, on the reverse strand, counting down.
GAAAAAATTATTCATCGGCAAGAAAAGTCTATTTATTGTCACCCATTGGTTCGACAGCCTTATTAATCACTTTAAATAAATTTATAATCTCAAAATTGATTTTAAGTTCAATTTTTCTTACTTTTCTGGTTAAAACATATTATAATTGAATATCTACCCCGAGAAACATAAAGAAGAGAGCATTCATTGGCAAGAAAAGTTCATTTATAGTCACCCATTCCTTCAAAAGCCTTATTACTTACTTTAAATGGTTTTATAATCTAAAAATTTGTTTAGATTTCAATTCTTTGTACATTTTTGGTTAAAACAGACTAGGATTGAATGTCTACCTTTAGAAACATGAAGAAAAAAGTATTCATGGGCAAGAAAACTTCATTTATAGTAACCCATTCCTTCAACAACCTTTTTACTCAATTTAAATGGTTTTACAATCTCAAAATTAATTTAAATTTTAATGTTTTGTTCATTTTTGGTTAAAATAGACTAGAATTAAATGTC
>NW_018398917.1:4313-4574 GCF_002168275.2 Theobroma umbraticum | reverse complement strand
AACATGAAGAAAAAAGTATTCATTGGCAAGAAATGTCTATTTATTGTCACCCATTACTTCAAAAGCCTTATTAATCACTTTAAATAAATTTATAATCACAAAATTGATTTTAAGTTTATTTTTTTTACTTTTCTGGTTAAAATATATTATAATTGAATAAATACCCTGAGAAACATAAAGAAAAGAGCATTCATTGGCAAGAAAATTTCATTTATAGTAACGCATTACCTCAAAAGCCATATTACTCACTTTAAATGTTTT
>NW_018398917.1:3924-4059 GCF_002168275.2 Theobroma umbraticum | reverse complement strand
TTTTAATGTTTTGTGCATTTTTGGTTAAAATAGACTAGAATTGATTGTCTACCACGAGAAACATGAAGAAAAAACTATTCATTGACAAGAAAAGTCTTTTTCTAGTCACCCATTGCTTCGAAAGCCTTATTAATC
>NW_018398917.1:3810-3909 GCF_002168275.2 Theobroma umbraticum | reverse complement strand
ATAATCTCAAAATTGATTTTAAGTTCAATTTTTTTTACTTTTCTGGTTAAAACACATTTTAATTGAACGTCTACCCCGAGAAACATAAAGAAGAGAGCA
>NW_018398917.1:3687-3800 GCF_002168275.2 Theobroma umbraticum | reverse complement strand
AGAAAAGTCCATTTATAGTCACACGTTCCTTGAAAAGCCTTATTACTCATTTTAAAGATTTTTATAATCTCAAAATTGATTTAAATTTCAATTCTTTGTACATTTTTGGTTAA
>NW_018398917.1:3247-3536 GCF_002168275.2 Theobroma umbraticum | reverse complement strand
TATAGTCACCCATTCCTTCCAAAGCCTTATTATTCACTTTAAATAGTTTTGTAAAGTCGTAATTGATTTTAAGTTAAATTGTTTATATATTTTTTGTTAAACAGACTATAATTGAATGGCTACCTTGAGAAACGTAAAAAAAATGTATTCATTGGCAAGAGAAGTCCATTTATAGTCACCCATTCGTTCAAAACCCTTATCACTCACTTTAAATGGTTTTATAATCTCAAAATTGATTTAAATTTCAATTCTTCATACATTTTTGGTTAAAACAGACTAGGATTGAATG
>NW_018398917.1:2999-3164 GCF_002168275.2 Theobroma umbraticum | reverse complement strand
TTCGAAAGCCTTATTACTCGCTTTGAATGGTTTTGTAATGCCATAATTGATTTTGAATTGAATTTTTTACTCTTTTAGTTAAAACAGGCTATAATTGAATGTCTAACTAAATAAACATAAATAAAAGGGCATTCATTGGCAAGAAAAGTCCATTTAAAGTCACCC
>NW_018398917.1:2556-2793 GCF_002168275.2 Theobroma umbraticum | reverse complement strand
TGAATGTCTACCATGAGAAACATGAAGAAAAAAGCATTCATTGGCAAGAAAAATTCATGTATAGTCACCTAGACTTTCAAAAGCATTATTAGTCGCTTTAAATAATTTTGTAATGCCGTAATTGATTTTAAGTTAACTTTTTTTTAAAATTTTTTGTTAAACAGACTATAATTGAATGTCTCTCTCAGGAAACTTAAAGAAAAAGGCATTCATTGGTAAGGAAAGTCCATTTATAGT
>NW_018398917.1:2435-2546 GCF_002168275.2 Theobroma umbraticum | reverse complement strand
CTCAAAAGCCTTATTACTCACTTTAAATGTTTTTATAATCTCAAAATTAAATTAAATTTAAATACTTTATACATTTTTTCTTAAAACGGACTAGGATTGAATGTCTACCAT
>NW_018398917.1:2178-2425 GCF_002168275.2 Theobroma umbraticum | reverse complement strand
AAGAAAAAAGTATTCATTAGCAAGAAAAGTCCATTTAAAGTCACCCATTCGTTCGAGAACTTTATTACTCAGTTTAAATAGTTTTATAATCCGAAAATTGATTTATATTTGAATGTTTTGTACTTTTTTAGTTCAAATAGACTAGAATTGAATGTCTATCATGAGAAACAAGAAAAAAAAACTATTCATTGACAAGAAAAGTCTTTTTATAGTCACCCATTCCTTCAAAAGCCTTATTAATCACTTT
>NW_018398917.1:2019-2168 GCF_002168275.2 Theobroma umbraticum | reverse complement strand
ATAATCTCAAAATTGATTTTAAGTTCAATTTTTTTTGCTTTCCTAGTTAAAACATATGATCATGGAACGTCTGAGCTGAGAAAGATAAAGAAGAGAGCATTCATTGGCAAGAAAAGTCCGTTTATAGTCACCCATTCCTTCAAAAGCCT
>NW_018398917.1:1633-1756 GCF_002168275.2 Theobroma umbraticum | reverse complement strand
AGTTGAATTGTTTTTATATTTTTTGTTAAACAGACTATAACTGAATGTCTACCTAGAGAAATCTGAAGAAAAAGGCATTCATTAGCAAGAGAAATCCATTTATAGTCACCCATTCCCTCAAAA
>NW_018398917.1:0-1252 GCF_002168275.2 Theobroma umbraticum | reverse complement strand
TCAAAATTAATTTAAATTTGAATGTTTTGTACATTTTTGGTTAAAATAGACTAGCACTGAATGTTTACCATAAGAAACATGAAGAAAAAAGTATTCATTGCTAAGAAAAGTCTATTTATAGTCACCTATTGCTTCATAAGCCTTATTAATCACTTTAAAAAGTTTTATAATCTCAAAATTGATTTTAAGTTCAATTTTTTTTGCTTTTCTTTTTAAAACATATTATAATTGAATGTCTACTCCGAGAAACATAAAGAAGAGAGCATTCATTGGCAAGAAAAGTCCATTTATAGTCACCCATTCCTTCAAAAGCCTTATTACTCACTTTAAATGTTTTTATAATATCAAAATTGATTTAAATTTGAATTCTTTGTACATTTTTTATTAAAACGGACTAGAATTGAATGTTTACCTTGAGCAACATGAAGAAAAAAGCACCCATACCTTCAAAAAGTCCATTTATAGTCACCCATACCTTCGAAAAGTTCATTTATAGTCACCCATACCTTCGAAAAGTCCATTTACAGTCACCCATACCTTCGAAAGCCTTATCACTCGTTTTAAATGGTTTTGTAATACCGTAATTGATTTGAAGTTGATTTTTTTTTTATATTTTTTGTTAAACAGACTATAATTGAATGTCTTTCTCAACAAACATAAAGAAAAAGGCATTTATTAGTAAGATAAGTCCATTTATAGTCACCCATTCTTTTAAAAGTGTTATTACTCACTTTAAATGGTTTTATAATCTAAAAATTGAATTAAATTTTAATTCTTTATACATTTTTGGTTAAAAGGAACTAGGATTGAATGTCTACCTTTAGAAACATGAAGAAAATAGTATTTATTGACAAGAAAAGTCCATTTATAGTTACTCATTCTATCTAGAGGCTTATTACTCAGTTTAAACGATTTTATAATCTCAAAATTGATTTAAATTTGAATGTTTTTTACATTTTTGGTTAAAATATACTAAAATTTAATGTCTACCATGAGAAACATGAAGAAAAAAGTATTCATTGGCAAGAAAAGTCTATTTATTGTCACCCATTGCTTCAAAAGCCTTATTAATCACTTTAAATAAATTTATAATCTCAAAATTGATTTTAAGTTCAATTTTTTTTACTTTTTTGGTTAAAACATATTGTAATTGAATCTCTACCACGAGAAACATAAAGAAGAGAGCATTCATTGGCAGGAAAAGTCTATTTATAGTCACGCACTCCTTCAAAAGCCTTATTACTCACTTTGA
>NW_018398916.1:1033-1211 GCF_002168275.2 Theobroma umbraticum | reverse complement strand
AGGCATGAGTGGCTATAAATGGACTTTTCTTGCTAATGGATATCTTTTTCTTCAAATTTCTTGAGATAAACATTCGATTATAATCTGATTCAATAAAAAATATAAAAAAGTTCAACTTATACCGAATTATGAGATTAAAAAATCATTTAAAGCGAGTAATAAGACTTTCAAAGGCATA
>NW_018398916.1:704-805 GCF_002168275.2 Theobroma umbraticum | reverse complement strand
GAAGGTATGGGTGACTATAAATGGACTTTTCTTCCTAATGGATATCATTTTCTTAACGTTTCTCAAAGTAAAAATTTAATTATAATATATTTTAATAAAAA
>NW_018398916.1:604-694 GCF_002168275.2 Theobroma umbraticum | reverse complement strand
CATTTAAAGCGAGTAATAAAGCTTTGAAGGCATGGATGACTATAAATGGACTTTTCTTGCTAATGGATATCTTTTTTTTCACATTTCTCG
>NW_018398916.1:403-515 GCF_002168275.2 Theobroma umbraticum | reverse complement strand
ACTATAAATGGACTTTTCTTGCCAATGGATATCTTTTTCTTCACGTTTCTTATTATAGACATTCAATTATAATCTGTTTTAATAAAAAATATAAAAATATTCAAACTAAAAT
>NW_018398916.1:138-311 GCF_002168275.2 Theobroma umbraticum | reverse complement strand
CTTAAAACTAATTATGAGATTAAAAAACCATTTAAAGTGAGTAATAAGACTTTCAAAGGAATAAGTGAATATAAATGGACTTTTCTTGCCAATGGATGTCTTTTTCTTCACGTTTCCTAGGGTAAACATTTAATTATAATCTGTTTTAATAAAAATTATAAAAAAAATGATAC
>NW_018398916.1:0-128 GCF_002168275.2 Theobroma umbraticum | reverse complement strand
TTATGAGGTTATAAAAATATTTAAGGCGAGTAATAAGGCTTTCGAAGATATGAGTGAGTATAAATGGACTTTTTTTACCAATGAATATCTTTTTCTTCACGTTTCTCGAGGTAGACATTCAATTATAA
>NW_018398915.1:1062-1189 GCF_002168275.2 Theobroma umbraticum | reverse complement strand
TTTTACATTTTTTGTTAAACAGACTATAATTGAATGTCAACCTTGAGAAACGTAAAGAAAAAGGCGTTCATTCGCAAGAGAAATCCATTTATAGTCACCCATTCCTTCAAAAGCCTTATTACTCACT
>NW_018398915.1:660-778 GCF_002168275.2 Theobroma umbraticum | reverse complement strand
TCAAAAGCCTAATTAATCACTTTAAATAGTTTTATATTCTCAAAATTGATTTTAGGTTGAATTCTTTTACTTTTCTAGTTAAAACATATTATAATTAAATGTCTAGCTCGAGAAACAT
>NW_018398915.1:195-508 GCF_002168275.2 Theobroma umbraticum | reverse complement strand
TTGAATGTCTACCTTGAGAAACATGAAGAAAAAAGCATTCATTGGCAAGAGAAGCCCATTTATAGTCACTCATACCTTCAAAAGCCTTATTGCTCGCTTTACATGGTTTTCTAATACCATAATTGATTTTAAGTTGAATTGTTTTAAATTTTCTGTTAAAATAGACTATAATTGAATGTCTATCTTGAGAAATGTAAAGAAAAAGGCAGTCATTGCTAAGAAAAATCCATTTATAGACATCCATTCCTTCAAAAGACTTAATACTCACTTTAAATGGTTTTATAATCTCAAAATTGATTTAAATTTCAATTTT
>NW_018398915.1:0-185 GCF_002168275.2 Theobroma umbraticum | reverse complement strand
TTGGTTAAAATAGACTAGGTTTGAATGTCTACCTTGAGAATCATGAAGACAAATGCATTCATTGACAAGAAAAGTCCATTTATGGTCACCTATACCTTCAAAAGCCATATTACTTGCTTTAAATGGTTTTTTAATGCCATAATTTATTTAAAGTTGAATTTTTCTACATTTTTGATTTAAACAGA
>NW_018398914.1:3365-3495 GCF_002168275.2 Theobroma umbraticum | reverse complement strand
AAGCGAGTAATAAGGCTTTTGAAGAAATGGATGACCAGAAATGGACTTTTCTTGTCAATGAATATCTTTTTCTTCGTATTTCACAAGGTAGACATTTAATTACACTCTGTTTTAACCAAAAATGTAAAAA
>NW_018398914.1:2580-2731 GCF_002168275.2 Theobroma umbraticum | reverse complement strand
ATATCTTTTTCTTCACATTTCTCGACATAGACATTCAATTATAGTCTGTTTTAAGCATATATATAAAAAAATTTAACTTAAAATCAATTATGAGATTATAAAACTATCTAAAGTCAATAATAAGGTTTTTGAAGGAATGGGAGACTATAAA
>NW_018398914.1:2459-2570 GCF_002168275.2 Theobroma umbraticum | reverse complement strand
ATCCAAATAAATGGGTTTTTCTACACATGTTCTAGGGCAAGCATTGAATTATAGTCCGTTTTAATAAAAAATATAAAAAATTCAACTTAAAATTAATTATGAGATTATAAA
>NW_018398914.1:2216-2359 GCF_002168275.2 Theobroma umbraticum | reverse complement strand
TCATTCATTCAAAAGCCTTGTTACTCGCCTTAAATGGTTTTAGAATCTCATAATTAATTTTAAGTTGAATTTGTTTACATTTTTCATTACAATTGACTATAATTCAATGCTTACCTCAGGAAACATGTAGGAAAAGCCATTCA
>NW_018398914.1:2064-2206 GCF_002168275.2 Theobroma umbraticum | reverse complement strand
GTCCATTTATAGTCTCTCATTCTTTCAAAAGCCTTATTACTGGTTTTAAATAGTTTTATAATCTCATAATTGATTTGAGGTTCAATTTTTTTTTTACATTATTAGTTAAAACAGATTATAATTGAATGTCTACCTCAAGAAA
>NW_018398914.1:1665-1777 GCF_002168275.2 Theobroma umbraticum | reverse complement strand
AGTCTCTTATTCCTTTAAAAGCCTTATTACTCGCTTTAAATGATTTTATAATCTTATAATGGATTTTCGATTTGATTTTGTTTATATTATTGGTTAAAATAGATTATAATTG
>NW_018398914.1:1540-1655 GCF_002168275.2 Theobroma umbraticum | reverse complement strand
TGAAGAAATATGAAGAAAAGGCATTTATTGGTAAGAAAAATCCATTTATAGTAACCGATTCCTTTAAAAGCCTTATTACTCGCTTTATATGGTTTTATAATCTCATAATTAATTT
>NW_018398914.1:1207-1440 GCF_002168275.2 Theobroma umbraticum | reverse complement strand
AACCCATTTATTTGGATAAAAAGTCCATTTATAGTCTCCCATTCCTTCAAAAACTTTGTTACTCACTTTAGATAGTTTTAGAATCTCATAATTGATTTTATGTTGAATTTTTTTACATATATGGTTAAAACAGACTATAATTGAATGTCTATGTTGAGAAATGTGAAGAAAAAGATATTCATTGGTCTAAAAAGTCCAATTATAATCACTTATTCCTTCGAAAGCCTTATAAC
>NW_018398914.1:1007-1132 GCF_002168275.2 Theobroma umbraticum | reverse complement strand
TAGTCACCCATTCCTTCAAAAGCCTTAGTACTCGCTTTAAAAGGTTTTATAATGCCATTATTTATTTGAAATTGTATTTTTTTACATTTTTTGTTAAAAGAGACTGTAAGTGTCTACCTCAAGAA
>NW_018398914.1:694-884 GCF_002168275.2 Theobroma umbraticum | reverse complement strand
CCTTATTACTCACTTTAAAAGGTTTTATAATCTCAAATTTGATTTTAAGTTCAAATTTTTTTACATTTTTGGTTAAAACAGAGTGTAATTAAATGTCAACCTTGTGAAATATGAAGAAAAAGATATTCATTGACAAGAAAAGTCCATTTCTAGTCATCCATTTCTTCAAAAGTCTTATTACTCGCTTTAA
>NW_018398914.1:518-684 GCF_002168275.2 Theobroma umbraticum | reverse complement strand
AATCTCATAATTGATTATAAGTTGAATTTTTTATACTTTTCATTCAAACAAACTCTAATTGAATGCTTGCCTTTGGAAACGTGTAGAAAAATCCATTGATTCAGAAGAAAAGTCCATTTATAGTTTCTCATTCCTTCAAAAGCCTTATTAATCGTTTGAAATGGTA
>NW_018398914.1:401-508 GCF_002168275.2 Theobroma umbraticum | reverse complement strand
ATAATTGATTTTAAGTTGAATTATTTTCTATTTTTCATTAAACAAACTATAAGTGATTGCTTGACTTAAGAAACGTGTAGAAAGAGTCATTCATTGGGACGAAAAGT
>NW_018398914.1:0-125 GCF_002168275.2 Theobroma umbraticum | reverse complement strand
CTTATTACTCACTTTAAATGGTTTTATAATCTTAAATTTTGTTTTAAGGTTAATTTTTTTTAAAATTTTTGATTAAAACATATTACAATTGAATGTTTACCTCATGACATATAGAGAAAAAGGCA
>NW_018398913.1:1553-1654 GCF_002168275.2 Theobroma umbraticum | reverse complement strand
TTATTTCAATGGATGGCTTTTGCTTGCGTTTCCTGAGACAGACATTCAATTATAATCTATTTTAACTAATAATATAAAAAAATTCAACTTAAAATCAATTA
>NW_018398913.1:1474-1543 GCF_002168275.2 Theobroma umbraticum | reverse complement strand
AAACCATTTAAAGTGAGTAATAAGGCTTTCGGAGGCATGGGTAAGTATAAATGGACTTTTCTTGCCAAT
>NW_018398913.1:1368-1464 GCF_002168275.2 Theobroma umbraticum | reverse complement strand
TTCTTCATATTTCTTAAGGCAGACACTTAATTATATCTGTTTTAACTAAAAATGAAAAAAAAATTCAACTTAAAATCAATTATGACATTATAAAAC
>NW_018398913.1:0-1358 GCF_002168275.2 Theobroma umbraticum | reverse complement strand
GAGTAATAAGACTTTCGAAGGCTTGAGTGACTATAAATGGACTTTTCTTCCCCATAGATGGATTTTTCTTCACTTTTACTGAGGCAAACATTCAAATATAATCTGTTTTAATTAAAAATGTAAAAAAATTCAACTTAAATTCAATTATGAGATTATAAAACCATTTAAGGTGAGTAATAAGGCTTTTGAAGGCTTGAGTGCTATAAATGGACTTTTCTTGCCAATAGATGACTTTTTCTTCATGTCTTCTAAAGTAGACATTAAGTTAAAATCTATTTTAACTAAAAATGTAAAAAAAATTAATCTTAAAATCAATTATGAGATTATAAAATCATTTAAAGCGAGTAAGGCTTTTGAAGGCTTGAGTGACTATAAATGGACTTTTTTATCAATGGATAGCTTTTGCTTCATGTTTCTATAGGTAAACATTTAGTTATAACATATTTTAACAAAAAATGTAAAAAAATTTACTTAAAATCAATTTTTAGATTATAAAACCATTTAAAGCGAGTAATAATACTTTTGAAGGCATGAGTGGCTATGTATGGACTTTTCCTACCAATGGATGGCTTTTGTTTCACATTTCCTATGGCTAACATTCAATAATAACCTATTTTTTCAAACAATATAAAAAAATTCAACTTCAAATCAATTATAAGATTATAAAACCATTTAAAGCAAGTAATAAGGCTCTCAAAGGCATAGGTGACTATGAATAGACTTTTCTTATCAATGAATGACTTTTTCTTCATACTTCTCGAGACAGACATTCAATTATTATATATTTTAACTAAAAATATTTAAAAATTCAACTTAAAATCAATTACGAGATTATAAAACCATTTAAGCAAGTAATAAGGTTTTCGAAGGCATGAGTGATTATAAATAGTCTTTTCTTGCCAATGAATGGCTTTTTCTTTATGTTTCTCTAGGTATACAATCAATTATAACCTGTTTAACCAAAAATATAAAAAACTCAAATTAAAATCAATTATGATATTACAAAACCATTTAAAGCGAGTAATAAGGCTTTCGAAAGCTTGAGTGACTATAAATGGACTTTTCTTGTCCATAAATGGCTTTTTCTTCACCTTTCCTGAGGCAGACATTCAAATATAATCTGTTTTTGCCAAAAATGTAAAAATATTCAACTTAAATTCAATTATGAGATTTTAAAACTATTTAAGGCGAGTAATAAGGCTTTCGAAGGTTTGAGTGCTATAAATAGACTTTTTGCTTCAATGGATGGCTTTTGCTTCACATTTCCTGAGGCAGACATTCAATTATAATCTATTTTAACCAATAATATAAAAAAAATTTAACTTAAAATCAATTATGAGTTTATAAAACCATTTAAA
>NW_018398912.1:1549-1673 GCF_002168275.2 Theobroma umbraticum | reverse complement strand
TGGTTTTATAATCTCATAATTGATTTTAAGTTCAATTTTTTTTTACATTTTTCACTAAAACAGACTATAATTGAATGTCGAACACAAAAAATGTGAAGAAAAGAGCATTCATTGGCAAGAAAAG
>NW_018398912.1:1167-1297 GCF_002168275.2 Theobroma umbraticum | reverse complement strand
TAACTTGAATTTTTTTTATTTTTGATTAAAACAGATAGTAATTGAATGTCTATATCAAGAAACGTGAAAGAAAAAATATTCATTATCAAAAAAAGTTAATTTATAGTCACCTATTCCTTCAAAAGCCTTA
>NW_018398912.1:828-991 GCF_002168275.2 Theobroma umbraticum | reverse complement strand
TTTTATATTTTTCATTAAAACAGACTATAATTGAATGTCTGCCTTGAGAAAAGTCAATAAAAAGCATTCATTGGAAAGAAAAGTCTATTTATAGCCTCACATTCCTTCAAAAGTCTTATTACTCATTTTAAGTGGTTTTCTAATCTAATAATTGATTTTAAGT
>NW_018398912.1:669-793 GCF_002168275.2 Theobroma umbraticum | reverse complement strand
ATTGAATGTCTGCCTCAAGAATCGTGAAGAAAAAAGCATTCATTGATAACAAAATTTTATTTATAGCCTCTCAGTCCTTCAACAGCCTTTTTACTCGTTTAAATGGTTTTATAAGCTCATAATT
>NW_018398912.1:0-230 GCF_002168275.2 Theobroma umbraticum | reverse complement strand
ATATTACTCACTTTGAATAGTTTTATAATCTCGAAATTGATTTTAAGTTAAATATTTTTATATTTTTTGTTAAAACAGGTTATAATTGAATGTTTACCACGAGAAATGTGAAGAAAAAAGCATTCATTGGCAAGATAAGTCTATTTATAGCTTTTCATTACTTCAAAAGCCTTATTACTTGCTTTAAAAGGTTTTATAATCCAATAATTGATTTTAAGTTAAAGTTTTTT
>NW_018398911.1:2261-2431 GCF_002168275.2 Theobroma umbraticum | reverse complement strand
TAAATGAACTTTTCTTGTCAATGAATAGTTTTTTCTACACGTTTTCTAAGACAAACATTCAATTGTAGTCTGTCTTAACCAAAAATGTGAAAAAGTTAGCTTAAAATCAATTATGATATTACAAAACAATTTAAAGCGAGTAATAAGGCTTTTGAAGGAATAAGAGACTA
>NW_018398911.1:1613-1756 GCF_002168275.2 Theobroma umbraticum | reverse complement strand
TTTTCTTCACTATGAATAGCTTTTTCTTTATGTCACTTGAGCTAGACATTCAATTATAATCTTTTTTAACTAATAATGCAGAAAAATTGAACCCTAAAATCAATTTTTAGATTATAAAACTATTTAAAGCGAGAAATAAGGCT
>NW_018398911.1:0-1164 GCF_002168275.2 Theobroma umbraticum | reverse complement strand
ATGTCTTTTTCTTCATATTTCTTAAGGTAGATGTGCAACTATAGTCTGTTTTAACCAAAAATGCAAAAATAATCAACGTGAAATCAATTATTAGATTATAAAATTATTTAAAGCGAGTAGTGTGGCTTTTTAAAGAATGAGTGATTATAAATAGACTTTACTTGCAAATAAATGTCTTTTTCTATGCATTTCTCAAGCCAGACATTCAATTATAATATGTTTTAACCAATAATATAAAAAAATTGAACCTAAAATCAATTTTGAGATTATAAAACCACTTAAAGCGAGTAAAAAGGGTTCTGAAGGAATAGAAGACTATAAATTGACTTTTTTTGTCAATGAATGCTTGTTTTTTCATGTTTTTCAAGATAGACATTCAATTATAATCTGTTTTAACCAATAATGTAAAAAAAATTTACTTAAAATCAATTATTATATTATAGAATAATTTAAAGCAAGTAATAAGCCTTTTGAAGGAATGGGTGACTATAAATACACTTTTTCTTTAAATGAATGAATTTTTTTACACGTTTCCCAAGGTAGATATTCAATTATAGTCTATTTTAACCAAAAATGTTAAAACATTCAATTTAAAATCAATTATGAGATTATAAAACAATTTAAAGCGAGTTGAAAGGCTTTTGCAAACATAGGTGACTATAAATGGACTTTTCTTGCCAATGAATGCTTGTTTCTTCACGTTTCTTGAGGTAGACATTCAATTATAGTCTGTTTTAGCAAAAAATAAAAAAAAATTCAACTTAAATTCAATTATGAGATTATAAAACATTTTAAAGCAACTAATAAGGCTTTCAAAAAAATAAGAGACTATAAATAGACTTTTCTTGTCAATGAATGCTTTTTTCTTTATGTTTCTCAAGGTACACATTCAATAATAGTCTATTTTAAATAAAAATCTAAAAACATTCAACTTAAAATGAATTATGAGATTATAAAATCATTTAAAGCGAGTAATAAAGCTTTCGAAGGAATGGACGACTATAAATGAACTTTTTGTGCCGGTGAATATCTTTTTCTTCACGTTTCAGGAGGTAAACCTTTAATTATAGTCTATTTTAACCAAAACTACAAAAAAAATTCAACTTCAAGTCTATTATGAGATTATAAAACCATTTAAAGCAAGTAATATGGCTTTTGAAGGAA
>NW_018398910.1:2298-2442 GCF_002168275.2 Theobroma umbraticum | reverse complement strand
AGAAACATGCAAAAAAAGCCATTCATTGAAAAGAAAACTCCATTTATAGTCACCCATTCGTTCAGAAGCCTTATTACTTGCTTGAAATTGTTTTATAATCGAATAATTGATTTTAGGTTAATTTTTTTACATTATTGGTTAAAA
>NW_018398910.1:1888-2027 GCF_002168275.2 Theobroma umbraticum | reverse complement strand
AATCCTTATTACTCGCTTTTAATTATTTTATAATCTCATAATTGATTTTAATTTAAATTTTTTGAATTTTTTAGTTAAAATAGATTGTAATTGAAAACCTACCATGATAAACGTATAGAAAAATCTATTCATTAAGAAG
>NW_018398910.1:1717-1872 GCF_002168275.2 Theobroma umbraticum | reverse complement strand
ATTTTATAATCTCATAGCCGATTTTGAGTTAAATTTTTTTATATTTTTGATTAAAATAGGTAATAATTGAATGTCTACATCGAGAAGCGTAAAGAAAAAAACATTCATTCATAAGAAAAGTCCATTTATAGTCACCTATTCCTTCAAAAGCTACG
>NW_018398910.1:1523-1626 GCF_002168275.2 Theobroma umbraticum | reverse complement strand
TGAATTCTTGCCTTGAGAAACATGTAGAAAAAGCCATTCATTAAGAAGAAAAGTCCATTTCTAGTCACCTATTCCTTCGAACACCTTATTACTCGCTTTAAAT
>NW_018398910.1:1431-1513 GCF_002168275.2 Theobroma umbraticum | reverse complement strand
ATTTTGGATTGAATTTGTTTACACTTTTAGTTACAACAGACTAAAATTGAATGTTTGCCTCAAGAAACGTGTAGAAAAAGTC
>NW_018398910.1:794-1093 GCF_002168275.2 Theobroma umbraticum | reverse complement strand
TTTATATTTTTAGTTAAAACAGATAATAATTGAATGCTTGTCCTGAAAAACATGCAGAAAAAGCCATTCATTGAGAAAGAAAAGTCCATTAGAGTCATCCATTCCTTCAAAAGTCTTATTGCTCGCTTTAAATTATTTTATAATCGCACAATTGATTTTAAGTTGAATTTTTTCATATTTTTAGTTAAAACACACTATAATTGAATGCCTAACTCGAGAAGCATGAAGAAAAGGGTATTAATTGGCAAGAAAAGTCCATTTATAGTCTCTTATTTCTTTAAAAGCCTTATTACTCGCTT
>NW_018398910.1:466-609 GCF_002168275.2 Theobroma umbraticum | reverse complement strand
TATGGTTGCCCATTCTTTTAAAATCTTTATTACTCGCTTTAAATGGTTTATAATATTATAGTTAATTTTAAGTTGAATTTTTTCACAATTTTAGTTAAAACAGACAATAATTGATTACCTGCCTTGAGAAACGTGCAGAAAAA
>NW_018398910.1:0-157 GCF_002168275.2 Theobroma umbraticum | reverse complement strand
TTTCAAGTTGAATTTTTTTACACTTTTAGTTAAAACAAACAATAATTAATTGCTTGCCTCAAGAAACATGCAGAAAAAGCCGTTCATTAAGAAGAAAAGTCTTTTTATAGCCACCAATTCCTTCAAAAGCCTTATTACTCGCTTTAAATGGTTTTAT
>NW_018398909.1:922-1003 GCF_002168275.2 Theobroma umbraticum | reverse complement strand
TTTAGTTAAAACAGATTATAATTGAATGTTTACCCTGAGAAACGTAAAGAAAAAAGCTTTCAATGGAAAGAAAAGTCCATT
>NW_018398909.1:796-912 GCF_002168275.2 Theobroma umbraticum | reverse complement strand
TATTCTTTTAAAATGCTTACTACTCACTTTAAATGGTTTTTTAAGCTTATAATTGACTTTAAGTTTAATTTTTTTACATTTTTGATTAAAACAGACTATAATTGAATGTATCCCTT
>NW_018398909.1:640-786 GCF_002168275.2 Theobroma umbraticum | reverse complement strand
AAGAAAAAAGCATTCATTATCCAGAAAAGACCATTTATAGTTTTCCATTCTTTCAAGAGCCTTATTACTCTATTTAAAACCTTATTACTCATTTTAAATAGTTTTATAATCCCATAATTGATTTTAATTTCAATTCTTTTTATATT
>NW_018398909.1:529-630 GCF_002168275.2 Theobroma umbraticum | reverse complement strand
ATAGATTATAATTGAATGTCTACCTTGAGAAACATGGAGGAAAAGACATTCAATTTTAAGAAAAGTCCGTTTATAGTCTCCTATTCTTTCAAAAGCCTTAT
>NW_018398909.1:290-519 GCF_002168275.2 Theobroma umbraticum | reverse complement strand
ACATAGTTTTATAATCTCATAATTAATTTTAAGTTAAATCTTTTTTACGTTTGTGATTAAAACAGACTATAATTGAATGCCTACCTTAGGAAACATGAAGAAAAAGGGCATTCTTTGACAAAAAAAGTTCATTTATTGTCTCTCATTCTTTTTAAAGCCTTAATACTCACTTTAAATGGTTTTATAATCTCAAAATTGATTTTTATTTGAATTCTTTGTACATTTTTAG
>NW_018398909.1:0-178 GCF_002168275.2 Theobroma umbraticum | reverse complement strand
GAGAAACATGGAGGAAAAGACATTCAATGGCAAGAAAAGTCCGTTTATAGTCTCTCATTCTTTCAAAAGTCTTATTACTCGCTTTAAATGGTTTAATAATTTCATAATTGATTTTAAGTTTAATTTTTTTTACTTTTTTGATTAAAACAGACTATAATTGAATGCTTACCTTAGGAAA
>NW_018398908.1:7350-7470 GCF_002168275.2 Theobroma umbraticum | reverse complement strand
ATTCTTTTACATTTCTAATTAAAATATATTCTAATTGAATATTGACCTTAGGAACCGTGAAGCAAAAGTCAGCCATTGGCATGAAACTTCCATTTATAGTCACCCAAGCCTTCGAAAGTC
>NW_018398908.1:7159-7340 GCF_002168275.2 Theobroma umbraticum | reverse complement strand
CTTTAAATGATTTTGTAATCTCATAATTGATTTTAAGTTGAATTCTTTGACATTTTTTGTTAAAATCGATTGTAATTGAATGTTTACCTTGAGAAACGTGAAGAAAAATCTATTCATTGCTAAGAAAAGTCAATTTATAGTTACTTATTCTTTCAAAAGCCTTATTACTCGTTTTAAATGG
>NW_018398908.1:7023-7149 GCF_002168275.2 Theobroma umbraticum | reverse complement strand
TCATAATTAATTTTAAGTTGAATTTTTTTACCTTTTTGATTAAAACAAATTATAATTAAATGTCTACCTTGTAAAACATGAAGAAAAAGTCATTCATTGATAAGAAAAGTCCATTTATAGTCACTC
>NW_018398908.1:6706-6823 GCF_002168275.2 Theobroma umbraticum | reverse complement strand
AGTCATTCAATGACAAGAAAAGTGCTTTTATAGTCACCCAGGCCTTCGACAGCCTTATTACTCGCTTTAAATGGTTTTATAATCTCAGTTGATTTTAGGCTGAATTGTTTTACATTT
>NW_018398908.1:6304-6609 GCF_002168275.2 Theobroma umbraticum | reverse complement strand
AGAAACGTGAAGCAAAATCCATTCATTGATAAGAAAAGCCCATTTATAGTCACCTAAGCCTTTAAAAGCCTTATTATTCGCTTTAAATGGTTTTATAATCTCATAATTGATCTTAACTTGATTTGTTTTACATTTTTGGTTAAAACAGATTATATTTGAATGTTTAGCTTAGAAAACACGTAGGAAAAGCCATTCATTGACAAAAAAAGTCCAATTATAGTCACCTATTAGTTCAAAAGAATTATTACGCGCCTTAAATGGTTTTGGAATCTCATAATTGGTTTTAAGTTGAATGTTTTTTACAT
>NW_018398908.1:6194-6294 GCF_002168275.2 Theobroma umbraticum | reverse complement strand
AACCAATTATAATTTAATGTTTGCATCAACAAAAGTGAAGAAAAACCCATTCATTGGTAAGAAAAGTGCATTTATAGTCACCCAAGCCTTCGAAAGCCTT
>NW_018398908.1:5635-6162 GCF_002168275.2 Theobroma umbraticum | reverse complement strand
AATTGATTTTAAGTTAAATTGTTTTACATTTTTAGTTAAAACAGATTATAATTGGCTATCTACCTTGAGAAATGTGAAGACAAAGCCATTCAATGACAAAAAAAGTACATTTATAGTCACTCAGTCCTTCGAAAGTCTTATTACTCGCTTTAAATGGTTTTATAATCTCATGTTGATTTTAGGTTGAATTGTTTTACATTTTAGGTTAAAACATATTATAATTCAATGTTTTCCTAGAGAAACGTGAAGAAAAACTCATTCATTTGTAAGAAAAGCTCATTTAAAATCACCCAAGCCTTCAAAAGCCTTATTATTCGCTTCAAATGGTTTTATAATCTCATAATTGATCTTAACTTGATTTGTTTTTATATTTTTAGTTAAAACAAATTATATTTGAATGTTTACCTTGGGAAACGTGAAGGAAAATCTATTCATTGACAAAAAAAGTCCAATTATAGTTACCTATTAGTTCAAAAGCCTTATTACTCACCTTAAATGGTTTTAGAATCTCATAATTGATTTTAAGT
>NW_018398908.1:5310-5487 GCF_002168275.2 Theobroma umbraticum | reverse complement strand
TTAAGTTGAATTGCTTTACATTTTTAGTTAAAACATATTATAATTGAATGTTTGCTTTGGGAAACATAAAGATTAAGCCATTAATTGGCAAGAAAAGCCCATTTAAAGTCATCCAAGTCTTCGAAAGGCTTATTACTTGCTTTAAATGGTTTTATAATCTTATAATTGATTTTAAGT
>NW_018398908.1:4801-5042 GCF_002168275.2 Theobroma umbraticum | reverse complement strand
TTTTTACATTTTTAGTTAATACAGATTATAATTGAATGTCTACCTCAAAAAACATAAAGAAAAGGTTATTCACTAGTAAGAAAAGTCCATTTATAGTCGTCTATTCCTTCAAAAGCCTTATTACTCACTTTAAATAGTTTTATAATCTCATAATTGATTTTGGGTTAAATTTTCTTACATTTTTTATCGAAATAGATTATAATTGAGTGACTACCTTAGGAAACGTGAAGAAAAAGCCATT
>NW_018398908.1:3934-4787 GCF_002168275.2 Theobroma umbraticum | reverse complement strand
GTCCATTTATAGTCACCCATGCCTTCAAAGCTTTAAATGGTTTTATAATCTCATAATTCATTTTACATTGAACTTTTTACATTTTTGGTTAGAATAGATTATAATTGATTGGCTGCCTTGGTCAACGTGAAGAAAGAGTCATTCATTAACAAGAAAAGTCCAATTGTAGTCTTTTATGCCTTCAAAAGCCTTATTACTCGCTTTAAATAGTTTTATAATCTCATAATTGATTTTAAGTTGAATTCATTTACATTTTTGGTTAAAACAGATTATAATTAAATGTTTGCTCTATGAAACATGATGAAAAAGTCATTCCTTTGCAAGAAAAACCTATTTATAGTCACCCAAGTCTTCGAAAGCCTTATTGTTCACTTTAAGTGATTTTAGAATCTCATAATTGCTTTTAAGTTGTATTTTCCTACTTTTTCGATTCAAATATGTTGTAATTGAATCTCTACCTTGAGAAACATGAAGCAAAAGCCATCAATTGATATGAAAAGTTCATTTATAAATTACTCAAGCCTTCGAAAGCTTTATTACTTGCTTTAAATGGTTTTTTAATCTTATAATTGATTTTAAGTTGAATTATTTTACATTTTTGGGTAAAACAGATTATAATTGATTGTCAATCTTAGGAAATGTGAAGAAAAGGCCATTTATTAGTAAGAAAAGTCTATTTATATTCGTCCATTCCTTTAAAAGCCTTATTACTCACTTTAAATGGTTTTATAATCTCAAAATTAATTTTAGGTTGAATTTTCTTATATTTTTAGTTAAAATATATTATAATTGAGTGTCTACTTCAGGAAACATGAAGAAAAAGCCATTCATTAACATGACAAGTCCATTTATA
>NW_018398908.1:3681-3834 GCF_002168275.2 Theobroma umbraticum | reverse complement strand
AATGGTTTTATAATCTTATAATTGATTTTAAGTTGAATTGTTTTACATTTTTGGGTAAAACATATTATAATTGATTGTCAATCTTAGGAAACGTTAAGAAAAGGCCATTTATTAGTAAGAAAAGTCCATTTATAGTCGTCCATTCCTTCAAAA
>NW_018398908.1:3552-3671 GCF_002168275.2 Theobroma umbraticum | reverse complement strand
TCACTTTAAATAGTTTTATAATCTCAAAATTAATTTTAGGTTGAATTGTCTTACATTTTTAGTTAAAATAGATTATAATTGAGTGTCTACCTCAGGAAACATGAAGAAAAAGCCATTCA
>NW_018398908.1:3296-3542 GCF_002168275.2 Theobroma umbraticum | reverse complement strand
AAGTCCATTTATAATCACTTAAGTCTTCGAAAGCCTTATTACTTGCTTTAAATTGATTTTATAATCTCATAATTGATTTTCACTTGAATTCTTTTACATTTCTGATTAAAATTATATTCTAATGGAATGTGAACCTTGGGAACTATGAAGCAAAGTCATCCATTGGCATAAAAGTTTCATTTATAGTCACCCAAGCCTTCTAAAGTCTTATTACTCGCTTTAAATGGTTTTGTAATCTCATAATTG
>NW_018398908.1:2874-3143 GCF_002168275.2 Theobroma umbraticum | reverse complement strand
AAAGCATGAAGAAAAAGTCATTTTTTCACAAGAAAAGTCTATTTATAGTCACCCGTACCTTCGGAAGCCTTACTACTTGCTTTATATGGATTTACAATCTCATAATTGATTTTAAGTTGAATTTTTTTTCTTTCTTGATTAAAATATATTATAATTGAATGTCTACCTTAAGCAACATGAAGCAAAAGCCATCCATTGATATCAAAAGTCTATTTATTATCACTCAAACTTTCGAAAGCCTTATCACTCACTTTAAATGGTTTTATAAT
>NW_018398908.1:2708-2864 GCF_002168275.2 Theobroma umbraticum | reverse complement strand
ATTTTAAGTTGAATTTTTTTACATTTTTGGTTAATACAGGTTATAATTGAATGGCTGTCTTAGAAAACATAAAGAAAAACCCATTCATTGCTAAGAAAAGTAAATTTATAGTCACCATTCATTCAAAAGCCTTATTACTCACTTTAAATGGTTTTA
>NW_018398908.1:2516-2698 GCF_002168275.2 Theobroma umbraticum | reverse complement strand
ATTGATTTTAAGTTGAATTTTTTTATATTTTTAGTTAAAATAGATTATAATTGACCATTTTCCTCGTGAAACGTAAAGAAAAAGTCATTCATTAACATGAAAAGTCTATCTATAGTCACCCAAGCCTACGAAAGTCTTATTACTCGCTTTAAATGGTTTTATAATCTCATAATTGATTTTTA
>NW_018398908.1:2369-2500 GCF_002168275.2 Theobroma umbraticum | reverse complement strand
TTTTTATTAAAATATATTATAATTGAATGTCTACCTTGAGAAACATAAAGCAAAAGTTATCTATTTATATGAAAAGTCCATTTATAGTTACTCAAGCCTTAAAAAGCCTTATTACTCGCTTTAAATAGTTT
>NW_018398908.1:2199-2359 GCF_002168275.2 Theobroma umbraticum | reverse complement strand
TAATTGATTTTAAGTTGAATTATTTTACATTTTTGATTAAAATAGATTATAATTAAATATCTGCATTGAGCAACATGAGGAAAAGGCCATTCATTGGTAAGAAAATTCAATTTATAGTCACCTATACCTTCAAAAGCCTTATTAATCGCACTAAATGGTT
>NW_018398908.1:1869-2099 GCF_002168275.2 Theobroma umbraticum | reverse complement strand
AAAGCATGAAGAAAAAGTCATTTTTTCACAAGAAAAGTCTATTTATAGTCACCCATACCTTCGAAAGCCTTACTACTCACTTTATATGGATTTACAATCTCATAATTGATTTTAAGTTGAATTTGTTTTTCTTTCTTGATTAAAATATATTATATTAAATGTCTACCTTAAGCAACATGAACAAAGGCCATCCATTGATATCAAAAGTCTATTTATTGTCACTCAAATTT
>NW_018398908.1:1609-1735 GCF_002168275.2 Theobroma umbraticum | reverse complement strand
TTAAAACAGGTTATAATTGAATGGCTGTCTTGGAAAACATAAAGAAAAACCCATTCATTGCTAAGAAAAGTCAATTTATAGTCACCATTCATTCAAAAGCCTTATTACTCACTTTAAATGGTTTTA
>NW_018398908.1:1440-1599 GCF_002168275.2 Theobroma umbraticum | reverse complement strand
ATTGATTTTAAGTTGAATTTTTTTATATTTTTAGTTAAAATATATTATAATTGACTGTTTGCCTCATGAAACGTAAAGAAAAAGTCATTCATTAGCAAGAAAAGTCTATCTATAGTCACCCAAGCCTTCGAAAGTCTTATTGCTCGCTTTAAATGGTTT
>NW_018398908.1:1284-1430 GCF_002168275.2 Theobroma umbraticum | reverse complement strand
TAATTGATTTTAAGTTGTATTTTTTTATTAGAATATATGATAATTGAATGTCTACCTTAAGAAACATGAAGCAAAAGTTATCTATTTATATGAAAAGTCTATTTATAGTTACTCAAGCCTTCAAAAGCCTTATTACTCGCTTTAAA
>NW_018398908.1:480-798 GCF_002168275.2 Theobroma umbraticum | reverse complement strand
TTTAAGTTGAATTGTTTTACATGTTTAGTTAAAACAGATTATAATTGAATGTCTACCTTAGAAAACCTAAAGAAAGAGCCATTCATTGACAAAAAAAGTCCATTTATAGTCACCCATGCCTTCAAAAGCCTAATTACTCACTTTAAATGATTTTATAATCTCATAATTTATTTTGGGTTACATTTTTTTAGATTTTTAGTTGAAACAGATTGTAATTGACTATTTGCCTTGAGAAATGTGAAGAAAGGCTATTCATTGACAAGAAAAGCTCATTTATAGCCACTCATGCCTTCAAAAGCCTTATTACCCGCTTTAAAT
>NW_018398908.1:140-281 GCF_002168275.2 Theobroma umbraticum | reverse complement strand
CAGATTGTAATTGAGTGTTTGCCTTGGAAAGCATGAAGAAAAAGACATTCATTAGTAAGAAAAGTTCATTTATAGTTGTTTATGCCTTTAAAATCCCTATTACTGGCTTTAAATAGTTTTATAATCTCATAATTAATTTTA
>NW_018398908.1:0-130 GCF_002168275.2 Theobroma umbraticum | reverse complement strand
TTTTAGATTTTTGGTTAAAATAGATTTTAATTGACTATTTGTCCTGAAAAACGTGAAAAAAATGGTATTCATTGACAAGAAAAGTTTATTTATAGTCACTCATGCATTCGAAAACCTTATTACTAGTTTT
>NW_018398907.1:1046-1156 GCF_002168275.2 Theobroma umbraticum | reverse complement strand
AAAATCAATTATGACATTATAAACCCATTTAAAACGAGTAATAATGCTGTCGAACACATGGGTTACTATAAATGCACTTTTCCTACTAATGAATCACTTTTTCTTCTCGT
>NW_018398907.1:629-761 GCF_002168275.2 Theobroma umbraticum | reverse complement strand
ATTCAACTCAAAATCAATTATGAGATTATAAAACTATTTAAAGCGTGTAATAATGCCTTCGACGGTAGGAGTGAATAGAAATAGACTTTTCTTACTAATGAATAGCTTTATCTTCATGTTTCTCAAGAGAAA
>NW_018398907.1:0-127 GCF_002168275.2 Theobroma umbraticum | reverse complement strand
TTTTCTTCACGTTTCTGAAGATAGACATTCAATTATAATCTGTTTTAATCAAAATTTTAAAAAAATTTAACATAAATCAATTATGAGATTATACAACCACTAAAAGAGAGTAATATTACTTTCGAAG
>NW_018398906.1:1576-1689 GCF_002168275.2 Theobroma umbraticum | reverse complement strand
AAGTTGGCACCACTTGGTCGGCCATGTGGAATGGAAAGGAAAGAAAAGTCAAGAAAAACATTCAAAGCTTTTCACTTAGTCAACAAGTAGTAAAATCTCGTCTCTTTCCTTTT
>NW_018398906.1:1223-1401 GCF_002168275.2 Theobroma umbraticum | reverse complement strand
AAAAGAAAAACAAAAGTCAAAGCTTCCTTTGTAAGCTTTGACCAATCTAAATAGAAAAATTATCATTTAACCCTTCTAAGTTCTTATCTTTTTTTATTAAGTCCTCCCATAACTTCTTAAATTTCAATTTTCTTTTATTTCCTTTCTTGACATGTGTATAAATATAATATAAAGTTTG
>NW_018398906.1:1044-1205 GCF_002168275.2 Theobroma umbraticum | reverse complement strand
CCATAATATTTAAATATATACTTACCCGCTTATGCTCTATTTAATAAAGACACGTGAGTCTTTTTAACCTCGTTTTTCTTCTGTATTCTTCTTTTCTTCTTCTCCCTCACTTAGATTAGTCATATAACCATCTCTTTTAACTAATCTCACTAATAAATAAA
>NW_018398906.1:517-665 GCF_002168275.2 Theobroma umbraticum | reverse complement strand
GAAAGTCATTTTAAAAGTTATAAATCCACTTAAAACTAGTAACATGGCTTTCGAAGGCAGGAGTAACTACAAGTTGACTTTCTTTGTCAATAGATTTTTTACTTCACATTTCTCGATGCAAACATCAAATCATGATTTGTTTTAATCA
>NW_018398906.1:171-313 GCF_002168275.2 Theobroma umbraticum | reverse complement strand
TAAAAAGTTATAAATTCAATTAAAGCGTGTAACTAGGCTTTCCAAAGCATGAGTCACTGTAAATGGACTTTTCTTAACAATGGATGGCTTTCGCTTCATGCTTCTTAATGAAGACATCAAATTATAATATGTTTAAACCAAA
>NW_018398906.1:0-161 GCF_002168275.2 Theobroma umbraticum | reverse complement strand
AAATTAAATTAAAAATCATTTAAAAAGCTATAAATCCGCTTGAAGCAAGTAACAAGGCTTTCGAAGGTATGAGTGTCTATAAATAGACTTTTCTTGTCAATGGATCGCTTTTGCTTCATGTTTCTTGATGCAAATATTCAATTATGATCTATATTAACCAA
>NW_018398905.1:5353-5645 GCF_002168275.2 Theobroma umbraticum | reverse complement strand
CAACTTAAAATCAATTTTGAGATTATAAAGCCATTTAAAGCGAGTAATAATGCTTTGGAAGGAATAAGAGACTATAAATGGACTTTTCTTGCCAATGAGTGCTGTTTTCTTTATGTTTCTCAAGGTAAACATTCAATTTTAGTCTGTATTAACTAAAAATCTGAAGGCATTCAACTTAAAATCAATTATGTTATTATAAAACTATTTTAAACGAGTAATAAGGCTTTTGAAGGAATGTGTGACTTTAAATGGACTTTTTTTGCCAGTGAATGTCTTTTTCTTCATGTTTCTC
>NW_018398905.1:5028-5244 GCF_002168275.2 Theobroma umbraticum | reverse complement strand
GTAAAAAAATTCAACTTAAAATCAATTATGAGATTAGAAAACCATTTAAAGCTAATAATATGGCTTTTTAAAGAATGGGTGATTATAAATGGACTTTTCTTTCCAATGAATATCTTTTTCTTTACATTACTAGAGTAAGACATTCAATTATAATATTCTTTAACCAATAATGAAAAAACAATTGAACTTAAAATCAATTTTGAGATTATAAAACCA
>NW_018398905.1:4824-5018 GCF_002168275.2 Theobroma umbraticum | reverse complement strand
GTAATAAGGCTTTTGAAGGAATAGGAGACTATAAATGGACTTGTCTTTCTAATGAATGCTTGTTTTTTCAAGTTTCTTGAGCTATACATTTAATTATAGTATGTTTTAATCAAAAATATTAAAAAATTCAACTTAAAATAAATTATGAGATTATAATACCATTTAAAGTGAGTAATAAGGCTTTTGAAGGAATA
>NW_018398905.1:4476-4627 GCF_002168275.2 Theobroma umbraticum | reverse complement strand
CGTTTCTTGAGGTAGACATTCAATTATAGTCTGTTTTGACCAAAAAACTGAGAAATTCAACTTCAAATCAATTATGAGATTATAAAACTATTTAAATAGAGTAATAAGGTTTTTGAAGGAATGGGTCACTATAAATGGACTTTTCTTCCTA
>NW_018398905.1:4345-4466 GCF_002168275.2 Theobroma umbraticum | reverse complement strand
TTTTCTTCATGTTTCTCGAGGTAGACATTCAATGATAGCCTTTTTTAACCAAAAATATGAAAAAATGCAACTTAAAATCAATTATGATATTATAAAACAATTTAAAGCGAGTAATAAGTCT
>NW_018398905.1:4159-4245 GCF_002168275.2 Theobroma umbraticum | reverse complement strand
TAGTCTTCTATTCCTTCAAAAGCCTTATTACTCGCTTTAAATAGTTTTATAATCAAAAAATTGATTTTAGGTTCAATTTTTTTTAC
>NW_018398905.1:4061-4149 GCF_002168275.2 Theobroma umbraticum | reverse complement strand
AAAACAGATTATAATTGAATGTCTAGCTTGATAAATGTATTGAAACAGATATTCATTTGCAAGAAAAGTCCATTTATAGTAACTCATT
>NW_018398905.1:3823-4049 GCF_002168275.2 Theobroma umbraticum | reverse complement strand
ATATTACTCACTTTAAATGGTTTTATAATCTTATAATCTAAAAATTGATTTTAATTTGATTGTTTTTACATATTTAGTTAAAACATACTATAGTTGAACATCTACCTAGAGAAATGCGAAGAAAAAGGCATTCTCTGGCAAAAAAAGTCCATTTATAGTCACACATTCCTTTAAGCCTTATTACTCACTTTAAATGGTTTTATAATCTCATAATTGAGTTTAAGTT
>NW_018398905.1:3552-3677 GCF_002168275.2 Theobroma umbraticum | reverse complement strand
ATAATCTCATAATTGATTTTAATTTGATTTTTTTTGCATTTCTCTTTAAAACAGACTATAATTGAATGTCTACCTCTAGAAATGTGAAGAAACAAGCATTCATTGGCAAGATAAGTCCATTTATA
>NW_018398905.1:750-3202 GCF_002168275.2 Theobroma umbraticum | reverse complement strand
TTTATAGTCACCCGTTCCTTCAAAAGTCTTATTACTCACTTTAAATGGTTTTCTAATCTCATAACTGATTTTAAGTTGAATGTTTTAACATTTTTGGTTAAAACAGACTATAATTGAATGTCGACCTCGAGAAACATGAAGAAAAAAGCATACATTGGTAAGAAAAGTCCATTTATAGTCTCATATTCCTTCAAAAACCTTATTACTCGCTTTAAATTGTTTTATAATCTCATAATTGATTTTGAGCTGAATTTTTTACTTTTTTGGTTAAAACATACTAGAATTGAATATTTATATCGAGAAACGTAAAGAAACAAGCATTCATTGGCAAGAAAAGTCTATTTATAGTCTCTTATTCCTTCAAAAGCCTTATTGGTCGCTTTATATTATTTTATAATATCATAATTGATTTTAACCTAAATTTTTTCACATTTTTTGTTAAAACAAACTATAATTGAATGGTTGCCTTGAGAAACATGTAGAAAAAACCATTCATTGAGAAGAAAAGTCCATTTACAGTCACCCATTCTATCAAAAGCCTTATTACTCGCTTTAAATAATTTTATAATCTCATAATTGGTTTTAAGTTAAATTTTTTTATATTTTTGGTTAAAACAAACTATATTTGAATGTCTACCTGGAGAAATGTAAAGAAACAAGCATTCATTGATAAGAAAAGTCCATTTATAGCCTCTTATTCCTTCAAAAGCCTTATTACGTGCTTTAATTGTTTTATAATATCATAATTGATATTAAGTTATATTTTTTCACATTTTTTGTTAAAAAAAACTATAATTGAATGTCTACCTCGAGAAACATAAAGAAAAAGTCATTAATTGGGAAGAAAAGTTTATTTATAATGACCCATTCCTTCAAAAACCTTATTGCTTTATTTAAATAGTTTTATAATCTCATAATTGATTTTAAGTTGAATTTTTCAGTTTTTTTGTTAAAACAGACTATAATTGAATGTCTACCTCAAGAAACGTGAAGAGAAAGGCATTAATTGGCAAGAAAAGTCCATTTATAGTCACTTATTCCCTCAAAAGCCTTATTACTTGCTTTAAATGGTATTATAATCTCATAATTGATTTTAAGTTGAATTTTTTAACATTTTTGGTTAAAACATACTATAATTAAATGCATAGCTCAGGAAACATGAACAAACAAGCATTCATTGGAAAGACAAGTCCATTTATAGTCTCCTATTCCTTCAAAAGCCTTATTACTCGCTTTAAATGGTTTCATAATCTCAAAATTGATTTTAAGTTCAATTTTTTTTTATTATTGGTTAAAGAATATTATAATTGAATGTCTAGCTCGAGTAATATGAAGAAAAAGACATTCATTGGAAAGAAAAGTCCATTTATAGTCACTCATTCCTTAAAAAGTAATATTATTAGCTTTAAATGGTTTTATAATCTCATAATTGATTTTAAGTTGAATTTTTTTACATTTTTGGTTAAAATAGACTATAATTGAAGCTCTACCTTGAGAAACATGAAGAAAAAGATATTCACTGGCAAAAAAAGTCCATTTAAAGTCACCAATTCCTTCAAAAGCCTTATTACTCATTTAAAATAGTTTTATAATAACATAATTGATTTTAAGCTGAATGCCTTCAGATTTTTAGTTAATACAAACTATAATTGAATGTTTACCTTGAGAAACATAATGAAAAAAGCATTCATTGGTAAGAAAAGTCCATTTATAGTCTCTTATTCCTTCAAGAGCATTATTACTCGCTTTAAATGGCTTTATAATCTCAAAATTGATTTTAAGTTGAATGTTTTCACATTTTTGGTTAAAATAGACTATAATTGAATGTCTACCTCGAGAAACATGAAGAAAAAGGCATTCATTGGAAAGAAAAGTCCATTTATAGTGACCCATTCCTTCAAAAGCCTTATTACTCGATTTAAATAGTTTGATAATCTCATAATTGATTTTTAGATGAATTTTTTCACTTTTTTGGTTAAAACAGACTATAATTTTTGGTTAAAACAGACTATAATTGAAGGTCTACCTTGAGAAACATGAAGAAAAAGACATTCACTGGCAAAAAAAGTCTATTTAAAGTCACTCATTCCTTCAAAGCCTTATTACTCATTTTAAACGGTTTTATAATATCCTAATTGATTTTAAGTTGATTACTTTCAGATTTTTGGTTAATACAGACTATAATTGAATGTTTACCTTGAGAATCATAAAGAAAAAAGCATTCATTGGAAAGAAAAGTCCATTTATAGTTTCCTATTCCTTCAAAAGCTTTATTACTCACTTTAAATGGCTTTATAATCTCAAAATTGATTTTAGGTTCAATTTGTTTTTTACATTATTAGTTAAAAAATATTATAATTGATTGTCTAGCTTGAGTAACTTAAAGAAAAAGATATTCGTTGGTAAGAAAAGTTCATTTATAGTCACTCATTCCTTCAAAAGCCATATTACT
>NW_018398905.1:557-738 GCF_002168275.2 Theobroma umbraticum | reverse complement strand
TTTTATAATCTCATAATTGACTTGATGTTGAATTTTTTTTTGCATTTTTGATTAAAAT
This sequence comes from Theobroma umbraticum, assembly GCF_002168275.2. Taxonomy (NCBI): domain Eukaryota; kingdom Viridiplantae; phylum Streptophyta; class Magnoliopsida; order Malvales; family Malvaceae; genus Theobroma; species Theobroma umbraticum. Next base: position 680 of record NW_018398905.1, on the reverse strand, counting down.
AGACTATAATTGAAGGTTTACCTCTAAAAACATGAAGAAAAAGACATTCACTGGCATAAAAAGTCCATTGATAATTATCCATTCCTTCGAAAGCCTTATTACTCACTTTAAATGATTTTATAA
>NW_018398905.1:398-533 GCF_002168275.2 Theobroma umbraticum | reverse complement strand
TGTTTTTAGATTTTTGGTTAAAATAGACTATAATTGAATGTGTACCTTGAGAAATGCAAAAAAAAAAGCATTCATTGGCAAAAAAAGTCTATTTATAGTCTCCTATTTCTTTAAAAGCCTTATTACTTGCTTTAA
>NW_018398905.1:0-134 GCF_002168275.2 Theobroma umbraticum | reverse complement strand
GTTTTTACATTTTTGGTTAAAATAGACTATAATTGAATGTCTACCTTGGAAAACATGCAAAAAAGTCCATTCATTTAGAGGAAAAGTCTATTTATAGTCACCCATTCCTTCAAAAGGCTTATTACTTGCTTTAA
>NW_018398904.1:6490-6600 GCF_002168275.2 Theobroma umbraticum | reverse complement strand
AGGAATAGGTGACTATAAATGGACTTTTCTTGTCGATGAATGTCCTTTTCTTCACGTTTTTCGAGATAGATATTCAATTATTGTCTATTTTAATCAAAAATATAAAAAAA
>NW_018398904.1:5605-5881 GCF_002168275.2 Theobroma umbraticum | reverse complement strand
TTTCTTTATGTTTCTCAAGGGTGACATTCATTATACTCTGTTTTAATGAAAAATATGAAAAAATTGAACTTAAAATCAATTATGAGATTATAAAACTACTTAGAACGAGTAAAACGGATGTTGAAGGATTGAGAGGCCATAAATAGACTTTTGTTATCAATGAATGGCTTTTTCTTCACAGTTCTTGAGGCAAACATTCAATTATAGCCTGTTTGAATAATAAATGTAAAAAAAATTTAACTCAAAATCAATTATGAGACTAGAAAACTATTTAAA
>NW_018398904.1:5433-5595 GCF_002168275.2 Theobroma umbraticum | reverse complement strand
AGGCTTTTGAAGGAATGAGTGACTACAAATGAACTTTTCTTGCCAATAAATACTTTTATCTTCACGTTTGTCGAGATAGATAGTCAATTGTTGTCTATTTGAATCTAAAATGTAAAAAAATTAAAGTTAAAATCAATTATTAGATTATCAAAACCATTTAAA
>NW_018398904.1:5228-5333 GCF_002168275.2 Theobroma umbraticum | reverse complement strand
AACCGTGAAGAAAAAAGTATTAATTGATAACAAAAGTCTATTTATAGCCTCCCAGTCCTTCAACAGCCCTTTTACTTGTTCTAAATAGTTTTATAATCTCATAAT
>NW_018398904.1:5100-5218 GCF_002168275.2 Theobroma umbraticum | reverse complement strand
TTCAATTTTTTTACATTTTTCATTAAAACAGAGTATGATTGAATGTCTGCCTTGAGAAACGTAAAAAAAGGCATTCATTAGCAAGAAAAGTCTATTTACAGCCTCTCATTCCTTCAAA
>NW_018398904.1:4593-4752 GCF_002168275.2 Theobroma umbraticum | reverse complement strand
AGACAATAATTGAATGTCTATCTCGAGAAACGTGAAGGAAAAAGTATTCATTATAAAGAAAAGTCCATTTATAGTCACTTATTCCTTCGAAAGCCTTATTACTCATTTTAAATGATTTTCTAGTCTCATAATTGATTTTAAGTTGAATTTTTTTACATT
>NW_018398904.1:4261-4460 GCF_002168275.2 Theobroma umbraticum | reverse complement strand
TTACTCGTTCTAAATAGTTTTATAATCTTATAATTGATTTTAAGTTCAATTTTTACATTTTTCATTAAAACAGAGTATAATTGAATGTCTACCGTAAGAAACTTAAAAAAAAGGGATTCATTGGCAAGAAAAGTCTGTTTATAGCCTTCGATTCCTTCAAAGGCCTTATTACTTGCTTTAAATGGTTTTATAATCTAAT
>NW_018398904.1:3965-4251 GCF_002168275.2 Theobroma umbraticum | reverse complement strand
AACTTGAATTTTTTTACATTTTTTATTCAAATAGACAACAATTGACTGTCTATCTCGACAAACGTGAAGAAAAAAGTATTCATTGGCAAGAAAGTTCATTTGTAGTCACCCATTCCTTCAAAAGCCTTATTAGTCACTTTAAATGGTTTTCTAGTCTCATAATTGATTTTAAGTTAAATTTTTTTGCATTTTTTATTAAAACAGGCTATAATTGAATGTTTACCTCGAAAACCATGAAGAAAAAAGCATTCATTGATAACAAAAGTCTATTTATAGCCTCTCAATC
>NW_018398904.1:3795-3949 GCF_002168275.2 Theobroma umbraticum | reverse complement strand
ACTTGTTCTAAATGGTTTTATAATCTCATAATTGATTTTAAGTTCAATTGTTTTCACTTTTTTCATTAAAACAGAGTATAATTGAATGTCTCCCTTGAGGAACATAAAGAAAAAGGCATTCATTAGCAAGAAAAGTCTATTTACAGCCTCTCAT
>NW_018398904.1:3510-3721 GCF_002168275.2 Theobroma umbraticum | reverse complement strand
TTTTATAATCTAATAATTAATTTTACGTTGAAGTTTTTTACATTTTTGATTAAAGTAGACAATAATAGAATGTCTATGTTGAGAAACATGAAGAAAAGAGCATTCATTGTCAACAAAAGTCCATTTATAGTCACCCATTCCTTCAGAAAACTTATCGCTCGCTTTAGATAGTTTTATAATCTAATAATTGATTTTAAGTTGAATTTTTTTT
>NW_018398904.1:3122-3235 GCF_002168275.2 Theobroma umbraticum | reverse complement strand
ATTGGCAAGAAAAGTCTATTTACAGCCTTCCATTCCTTCGAAAGCCTTATTACTTACTTTAAATGGTTTTATAATCTAATCGTTGATTTTAAGTTGAATTTTTTTACATTTTT
>NW_018398904.1:2973-3112 GCF_002168275.2 Theobroma umbraticum | reverse complement strand
GACTATAATTGAATGTTTATCTCAGGAAACGTGAAGAAAAGGGCATTCATTGACAAGAAAGTCTATTTATAGTCACCTATTCTTCCAAAAGCCTAATTACACGCTTTAAATGGTTTTCTAATCTCATAATTGATTTTAA
>NW_018398904.1:2472-2594 GCF_002168275.2 Theobroma umbraticum | reverse complement strand
TTTTTTATATTTTTCATTAAAACAGGCTATAATTGAATGTCTATCTCAAGAAATGTGAAGAAAAATAGATTCATTAGCAAGAAAAGTCCATTTATAGTCACCCATTCCTTCAAAAGCCTTAT
>NW_018398904.1:1760-1896 GCF_002168275.2 Theobroma umbraticum | reverse complement strand
CTAATCTCATAATTGATTTTAAGTTGAATGTTTTTACATTTTTCATTAAAACAGCCTATAATTGAATGTTTGTCTCAAGAAACATGAAGAAAAAAGCATTCATTGATACGAAAAATCTATTTATAGCCTCTCATTC
>NW_018398904.1:1541-1657 GCF_002168275.2 Theobroma umbraticum | reverse complement strand
TAAATGATTTTATAATCTAATAATTGATTTTAAGTTGAATTTTTTTACTTTTTTGATTAAAGCAGACTATAATTGAATATCTATCTCAGGAAACGTGAAGAAAAGAGCATTCATTG
>NW_018398904.1:988-1156 GCF_002168275.2 Theobroma umbraticum | reverse complement strand
GTGAAGAAAATAGCATTCATTGGCAAGAAAAGTCTATTTATAGCCTCTCACTCCGTCAAAAGCATTATTACTCACTTTAAAGGGTTTTCTAATCTCATAATTGATTCTAACTTGAATTTTTTACATTTTTTATTAAAATAGACAATAATTGAATGTTTATCTTGAGAA
>NW_018398904.1:428-626 GCF_002168275.2 Theobroma umbraticum | reverse complement strand
TTCCTTCAAAAGCCTTATTACTCATTTTAAATGGTTTTGTAATCTAATAATTGAGTTTAAGTTAAATTTTTTATATTTTTCATTAAAACAGATTATAATTGAATGTTTGCCTTGAGAAAAGCAAAGAAAAAAGCATTCATTGGCAAGAAAAGTCGATTTATAACCTCCCATTCTTTCAAAAGCCTTATTACTCATTTT
>NW_018398904.1:258-418 GCF_002168275.2 Theobroma umbraticum | reverse complement strand
CTAATATAATAATTGATTTTAAGTTGAATTTTTTTACATTTTACTTAAAATAGATAATGATTGACTGTCTATCTCGAGAAACATGAAGACAAGAGCATTCAATGACAAGAAAAGTCTATTTATAGTCACTCATTCCTTCAAAAGCATTATTACTCACTTT
>NW_018398904.1:131-248 GCF_002168275.2 Theobroma umbraticum | reverse complement strand
CTAATCTCATAATTGATTTTAAGTTGAATTTTTTCATATTTTTTGTTAAAATAGGCTATAATTGAATGTTTAGCTCGCGAAATGTGAAGAAAAAAGCATTCATTGGCAAGAAAAGTC
>NW_018398904.1:0-102 GCF_002168275.2 Theobroma umbraticum | reverse complement strand
ATAATTTATTTTAAGTTGAATTTTTTTACATTTTTGTTTAAAGTAGACAATAATTGAATGTCTATCTCGAAAAACGTGAAGAAAAAAGTATTCATTATCAAG
>NW_018398903.1:3349-3435 GCF_002168275.2 Theobroma umbraticum | reverse complement strand
AGTCTCCTATTCCTTCAAAAGACTTATTACTTGCTTTAAATGGTTTTATAATTTCATAATTAATTTTAGGTTCAATTTTTTTACAT
>NW_018398903.1:1827-3339 GCF_002168275.2 Theobroma umbraticum | reverse complement strand
AACAGATTATAATTGAATGTCTACCTCAAAAAACATGAAGAAAAGGGCATTCATTGGTAAGAAAAGTATATTTATAATTATTTATTCCTACAAAAGCCTTATTAGTCGCTTTAAATGGTTTTATAATCTTCATAATTGATTTTAAGTTAAATTGTTTTACATTCTTCATTAAAACAGACTATAATTGACTTCTGCCTCAGGAAACATATAAAAAAAGCCATTCATTGAGAAGAAAAGTCTATTTATGAGTCACTCATTCCTTTAAAAGCCTTATTACTCACTTTAAATAGTTGTATAATCTCATAAATGATTTTAGGTTGAACTTTTTTACATTTCTAGTTAAAATAGACTATAATTGAATTTTGTCTTGGGAAACATGAAGAAAACGACATTCATTAACAAGAAATGTCCATTTATAGTCATCTAATCCTTCAAAAGCCTTAGTCCTCGCTTTAAAAGGCATTATAATCTTATAATTGATTTTAAGTTAAATTTTTATAAATTATTCATTAAAATAGACTATAGTTGAATATCTACCTCGAGAAACGTTAAGAAATAAATATTTATTGACAAGAAAACTTAATTTATAGTCTCTCATTCCTTCAACAGCCTTATTACTCGTTTTAAATTATTTTATAATCTCATAATTGATTTTAGGTTGAATTGCTTTACTTTTTTAGTTAAAATAGACAATAATTGAAAATCTACCTCAAGAAACGTGAAGAAAAAAGTATTTATTGGAAAAATATCTATTTATAGTCTCTCATTCCTTCACAAGCCTTGTTACTCGCTTTAAATAGATTTATAATCTTATAATTGATTTTAGGTTCAATGTTTTTTACATTATTGATTAAAACAGATTATAATTAAATATCTACCTCAAGAAACGTGAAGAAATGGGCATTAATTGACAAGAAAAGTCCATTTATAGTCATCCATTCTTGCAAAAAGCCTTATTACTCGCTTTAAATAGTTTTATAATCTCATAATTGGTTTTAAGTTGAATTGTTTTACATTTTTCATTAAAATAGACTATAATTGAATGTATACCTCAAAAAAATGTACAGAAAAAATCATTCATTGGAAAGAAAAGTCTATTCATAGTTGCCAATTCCTGCAAAAGCCTTATTACTCACTTTAAATAATTTTATAATCTTATAATTGATTTTAAGTTGAATGTTTCTACATTTTTCGTTAAACTAGACTATAATTGAATGTCTGTTTTTAAAAATGTGAAAAAAAAGTCATTCATTGAGAAAAAAAGTTATTCATTGAGAAAAAAAGTCCATTTATAGTCACTTATTCCTTCAAAAGCCTTATTACTCGCTTTCAATGGTTTTATAGACTCAATTGATTTTAAGTTGAATTTTTTTATATTTTTCATTAAAACAGACTATAATTGAATGTCTGCTTTAGAAACCGTACAAAAAAAGCCATTCATTAAGAAGAAAAGTCCATTATAGTTACCCATTCCTTCAAAAGTCTTATTACTCACTTTAAATGATTTTATAA
>NW_018398903.1:1675-1808 GCF_002168275.2 Theobroma umbraticum | reverse complement strand
TTGAATTTTTTTATATTTTTAGTTAAAACAGACTATAATTGAATGTCTACCTTAGAAAACGTGAAGCAAAAAATATTCATTGACAACAAAAGTCTATTTATAATCTCCTATTCCTTTAAAAGCCTTATTACTC
>NW_018398903.1:1571-1665 GCF_002168275.2 Theobroma umbraticum | reverse complement strand
GTTCTATAATCTCATAATTAATTTCGGATTTAATATTTTTTACATTATTGGTTAAAAAATATTATAATTGAATGTCTACCTTAAGAAACATGAA
>NW_018398903.1:1393-1561 GCF_002168275.2 Theobroma umbraticum | reverse complement strand
TTCATTGGCAAGAAAAGTCCATTTATAGTCACCCATTCATGCAAAAGCCTTATTGCTCGCCTTTAATGGTTTTAAAATCTCATAATTGATTTTAAGTTGAATTGTTTTATATTCTTCATTAAAACAGACTATAATTGAATGCCTACCTTAGGAAACATGTAGAAAAAG
>NW_018398903.1:1115-1202 GCF_002168275.2 Theobroma umbraticum | reverse complement strand
AGTATTCATTGGCAAGAAAAGTGTTGGCTTTAAAATTATTATAGTTTTGATTATGTCAAAATGATCAAATTTGCTTGAACATTATTT
>NW_018398903.1:874-977 GCF_002168275.2 Theobroma umbraticum | reverse complement strand
CTAAGTTAAATAGAGTTTGATTGGTCTTCATGTTTAATTTTTATGTATGATGCTTGTTTTGGTTTTATTGAATATTATGTAAAGAAAACTAGATGCATTGACT
>NW_018398903.1:713-864 GCF_002168275.2 Theobroma umbraticum | reverse complement strand
AATTTATTATGCATAAAGATTTGATGCATTCATATTGAACATAGACATTGCATTATTAATATAAGAGTGTTTTATCATCATCAAAAGTAAGAGATAAAGAATGTTGACTCTATATATTTTTTATGATAGCAAAATATTCCCATTCATTGGT
>NW_018398903.1:0-403 GCF_002168275.2 Theobroma umbraticum | reverse complement strand
ATCGACCAAGAAAGTTTGTCAGTCAATCAAGAGGGTACTGCCAGAAATGCTCAAAGACAGAGCCTATTGCCAGAAACTAAGTTCAAAGACAGAAATGACTTAGTCGACTAAGTGATATCGATTAGTTGACTAAGAGCATTCTATCTGGCAGTTTGAACTGACGCTAAAAGACAAAATAACTGGCAGAATTGCTCCCAAACTGTTTTCAACGGTCAGAATCTATCCAGCTGCTAGCAGAGTTGATTTTTCAAGTATAAAAACATCTCTCAACAACCAAGAATCAGATTTGAAGGCTTCCACGATCAAAAATAGCTCAAAAACTCAAGAACACTCTACATATTTTCTGCACTCACTCCAATCTTTGTAACAGAGTTAAGAACTTCATCTTGTACCATCAGATCAG
>NW_018398902.1:1187-3542 GCF_002168275.2 Theobroma umbraticum | reverse complement strand
GATAATCAGGATGTTTAACTTGGTTGGAGAAAGGTAGTACATCTTCTGTTCTTTATCAAACCTTCTACACATATCCATACACATGTTTGTTTTTTTCTAGAATATTTTCACGTTAAAAAAGAGGGTGCAACATGTTATACCAGATGGACACTGATTGCTGGGAGAATCCCTGGAACAACAGCTGAGGAGATTGAGATGTATTCGAACAAGATACTCTACAAGCCAGTGAAAGCATTATTGTGGAATGTGCTGGGGAGTTCTATTTTTCTTCTCATTCATCATTGTTTTAAATCTTTTTTTTTATTTGGTTTGGCTAAGACAAGACAAATTTAGGCTTTTTTGTCTTTTACATTCTGCAGCAGAAAGTTCTACAATATTGTAATCCTGATGTAATTATACTTTTCTTCCAAATTTTAGCTTTCAAGTTTCTCTTAACTTAGTACATTTTCAAAGGTTTATGTTTGATATAGTCTTTGCACATTTATAAAATCTTTGTAAATTTATGAAATTTTACTATATGGGTAAGTGATAGTTTATAAAATAGTAGGAACTGACAGTGTGTAAAACATAAACCCTCTCTTTAATTAACTTGATATACAAGAAATCACTGGTGGAGATCAATGAGTTAATTGTAAACATCAATAGTGATATGGGTTAGTTTATGAATATCTAGAATTGCAAGTCCACCCTTATAATATTCCAATTTCATTATATTAAAATATCCAAACATTTTAAAAAATAATAATAAATAATGGTCTCCCAAGAGAACCTCAAAGGTTCACTTCTTTTGGGTTTTGGCCCGTGAAATCAAAATCATTTTCAAATCCATGTTCCCAATTGAAATCATGGGCTGCCAGCCCACTACAGATTAAGCATCAGAAAGCCTATGGGCCGGGTTTGGCCATTTAATGCAAGCTTTTACTTATTGGACTAATAAATAAATAAATATATCATTAGTGTATAGATTGAATATTATCGTACTTTTACCATCTCCAAAAAATTTTTTATTTTTATTTATTTTATATTTTAAATTTAAAAATTTATAATTTGCATGTTTAACTTTTATAATATGAAAAAGTAAAAAAAAAATTCATGAAAAACAAATTTGTCAAAAAGAGAGGTAAAAGTAAACATTTCAAAAAGGAAAAATGAAAAAAAAATTAAACGGATGGAGAATAATAATATTTTAAGAATATATCTATATATAATTTAAACAAATGCACTTTTCATATTACAAGATAAAAAAGATAGATATCTAATGTAAAGTTAATTGATTATAAATAAAAAGAATTTATGAAAAAAATTAAAAAATAAAGGTGACGTATGTTTTGATGTCATATTAAATTTTAAGACGAATATTAACCGTAGAACTGATCAAAAATATTTTACAATAAGTAATTCTTTTTATCACAGCTAGGATGTGTTAAACAAATGTGAAAGCAAGGGACAGCAGTTCCACATTTTCCTACTAGAGCAGGTGGTTCTTTCTCTTCTTTATTTGTTATTCCTTGGCTCTTTCCTCTTTATCTTCTGGACCAAATTTCTTGGCTTTTTCCTAGGAGAGAAACCGTGGAACACCTGTGGCTTGACCAATTAGACGTGAAACATGGTTCTGATTTCTCGTACAAAATTAAAGCGACGCGGCCATGCGCCCGGAAATATCTAGGGGGAGCGTGTTCCACCCTCCGAAACGAAGTCAACTTGAATTAAAAAGAATTGAAGTCAATCCGCATGGACTGCTTCAATACTACTTTGTAAACTTATCTCCTTCCTCTTCTCTATCACATTGTAGTTTCGATGGACCTGTTCATACTGCAGCTCACCATTTTTACAACCTTTCTTTTCTTGCTTCCTTTGATTGATTCGATTTCCTTCAACATAACTTACTTTGGTTCTAACATGAGAGACATTGAATACAGGGGAGATGCGAGTCCTTCTGCTGGAGCCATGAACTTGACCCAGGATGGGTATTTTCGTCTTGGCCAAGTTATTTGTACAGAGCCTGTCCGGCTCCAGGACTTTGGTACCAAGCAGCTTACTGACTTTACCACCCATTTTTCCTTCACTATCGATACCTTAGGTCCCGACAACCTATATTATGGTGATGGGATCGTCTTTTTCATTGGTCCTGTTGGATTTCAATCTCCTGCGAACTCAGGTGGTGGTGGTTTAGGCCTGTTTCCTACCATCTTAAACTCTCAGTTATTACAGCATAAGCAGCAAATTGTTGCAGTTGAGTTTGACTCCTTTGTCAACGGAGACACGGATCCTCCTTATAAGCATGTGGGCATCAATATCAACTCGCTCAATTCTTCTGTGTACACACTTTGGAGTGCTAGCTTTCACAGCGGAGAT
>NW_018398902.1:380-1087 GCF_002168275.2 Theobroma umbraticum | reverse complement strand
GCCTTTTGCCACAGATTGGCAAAATTAGGACACAAGTACAACTTAGAAACCACCACGGAGGCGAAGGACAAGATGCAGGGTGGACTCCTTCTGGATATTGTAGTCAGCCAGAGTGCGACCATCCTCCAACTGCTTGCCAGCAAAGATCAACCTCTGCTGGTCTGGAGGAATCCCCTCCTTGTCCTGAATCTTTGCTTTCACATTGTCAATCGTGTCTGAGCTCTCAACCTCCAGGGTGATGGTTTTCCCAGTCAAGGTCTTGACAAATATCTGCATCCCTCCTCTAAGGCGCAAAACCAAATGCAGGGTTGACTCCTTTTGGATGTTATAGTCTGCAAGTGTCCTCCCATCTTCAAGCTGCTTCCCAGCAAAAATCAACCTTTGTTGGTCAGGTGGGATACCCTCCTTATCTTGGATCTTGGCTTTGACGTTGTCAATTGTGTCAGAGCTCTCCACCTCCAAAGTAATGGTTTTACCAGTCAAGGTCTTCACAAAAATCTGCATTCCTCCACGCAGACGCAGCACCAAGTGGAGGGTTGACTCTTTTTGGATATTGTAATCTGCAAGTGTCCTCCCATCCTCCAACTGTTTGCCAGCAAATATCAGCCTCTGTTGATCTGGAGGGATACCTTCCTTGTCCTGGATCTTAGCTTTTACATTGTCAATGGTATCAGAACTCTCAACTTCCAAGGTAATAGTCTTTCCAG
>NW_018398902.1:0-189 GCF_002168275.2 Theobroma umbraticum | reverse complement strand
TGAGAGTTTTCACAAATATCTGCATGCCACCCCTAAGACGAAGGACAAGGTGGAGGGTGGACTCCTTCTGGATATTGTAATCAGCAAGGGTGCGGCCATCCTCTAGCTGTTTACCAGCAAAGATAAGCCTCTGTTGGTCTGGCGGGATCCCCTCCTTGTCTTGGATCTTGGCTTTGACATTATCAATAG
>NW_018398901.1:919-1065 GCF_002168275.2 Theobroma umbraticum | reverse complement strand
AGACTATAAATTGACTTTTCTTACCCATGACTGCTTTTTTTCTTTACATTTCTTGAGGCAGACATTCAATTATAGTTTGTTTTAATAAAAACTGTAAAAAAATTCAAGTTAAAATTAATTATGAGATTATAAAACCATTTAAAAAG
>NW_018398901.1:192-300 GCF_002168275.2 Theobroma umbraticum | reverse complement strand
TTCTCGAGATAGACAATTAATTCTAGTATGTTTTAACCAAAAAGGTAAAAAAAATTAACTTAAAATCAATTATTATATTTTAAAATAATTTAAAGCGAGTAATAAGGC
>NW_018398901.1:0-182 GCF_002168275.2 Theobroma umbraticum | reverse complement strand
TAAAACTATTTAAAGCGAGTAATAAGGCTTTTGAAGAAATGGGAGACTATAAATTGACTTTTCTTACCCATGATTGCTTTTTTTCTTTACATTTCTCGAGGCAGACATTCAATTATAGTTTGTTTTAATAAAAAATGTAAAAAAATTCAAGTTAAAATTAATTATGAGATTATAAAACCATT
>NW_018398900.1:4458-4851 GCF_002168275.2 Theobroma umbraticum | reverse complement strand
AAAGTCCATTTATAGTCACCCATTCATTCAAAAGCCTTATTACTAACTTTAAATAGTTTTATAATCTCCAAATTGATTTTAAGTTGAATTTATTTTACATTTTTGGTAAAACAAATTACAATTCAATGTCTACCTCGAGAACATGAAGAAAAATGCATTTATTGACAAGAAAAGTCCATTTATAGTCACCTATTCTTTAAAAGGCTTATTATTTGTTTTAAATAGTTTTATAATCTCATAACCGATTTTAAGTTGAATTTTTTTGCATTTGTGATTAACACAGACTATAATTGAATGTCTACCCTAGGAAACGTTAAGAAAAAAGCATTCATTGGCAAGAAAAGTTCATTTATAGTTACCCATTGCTTCAAAAGCCTTATTATTCTCTTTAAA
>NW_018398900.1:4311-4448 GCF_002168275.2 Theobroma umbraticum | reverse complement strand
ATCTCATAATTGATTTTAAGTTGAATTATTTCACATTTTTAACTAAAACAGACTATAATTGAATCTCTGCCTCGAGAAACATGAAGAAAAATATATTCATTGACGAGAAAAGTTCATTTATAGTCACCCATTCCTTC
>NW_018398900.1:3917-4301 GCF_002168275.2 Theobroma umbraticum | reverse complement strand
TTACTCACTTTAAATGATTTTATAATCTCCAAATTAATTTTAAGTTGAATTTTTTTGACATTTTGGTTAAAAAACCTATTGTTGAATGTTTGCCTTGGGGAATGTGAAGTAAAAGCCATCTATAGGCGTAAAAAGTCCATTTATAATCACTCAAGCCTTTGAAAGCATTATTGCTTTCTTTAAATGGTTTTATAAACTAATAACTAATTTTAAGTTGAGTTTTTTTACATTTTTGGTTAAAAAAGGCTATAATTCAATCTCTGTCTTGAAAAACATTAGAAAAAAGCCATTCATTGGTAAGAAAAGTCCAATTATAGTCACCTATTCATTCAAAAGCCTTATTACTCACTATGAATGGTTGTATAATCTCATAATTGATTTTAA
>NW_018398900.1:3609-3907 GCF_002168275.2 Theobroma umbraticum | reverse complement strand
TTTTACATTTTTGATTAAAATATATTATGATTGAATGTCTTCATGGGGAAACATGAAGCAAAGGTCATCCATTGGTGTGAAAAGTGCATTTATAGTTACTCAAGCCTTCGAAAGCTTTATTACTCGCTTTAAATAGTTTTATAACCAAATAATTGATTTTAATTTGAATATTTTTATATTTTTGATTAAAACATATTATAATCAAATATCTGTCTCTAGAAACATAAAAAAAAGGCATTCATTGACAAGAAAAGTCCGTTTATAGTCACTTATCCCTTCAAAAGCCTTATTACTCACT
>NW_018398900.1:3425-3599 GCF_002168275.2 Theobroma umbraticum | reverse complement strand
TTGTAATCTCATAATTGATTTTAGGTACATTTTTTTTGCCTTTTTGATTAAAACAAATTATAATTGAATGTCTATCTCAAGAAACATAAAGAAAAAGAGAGTCATTGGCAAGAAAAGTCCATTTATAGTCATCTATTTCTTTAAAAGCTTTACTACTCGCTTTAAATGGTTTTA
>NW_018398900.1:3269-3415 GCF_002168275.2 Theobroma umbraticum | reverse complement strand
ATTGATTTTAAGTTAAATTTTTTTCCATTTTCGGTTAAAACAGACTATAATTGAATGTCTGCCTCAAGAAATGTGAGAAAAAAGGTATTCATTGGTAAGAAAAGTTTGTTTATAGTCACTTATTCCTTCAAAAGCCTTATTACTCA
>NW_018398900.1:3064-3259 GCF_002168275.2 Theobroma umbraticum | reverse complement strand
TCTTATAATCTCATAATTGATTTTAGGTTGAATTTTTTTATAGTTTTCGTTAAAATATATTATAATCGGATGTCTACTTAGGGAAACATTGAAGGAAAAGGAATTTATTGACAAGAAAAGTTCATTTATAGTCAGCCATTTTTTCAAAAGTCTTATTACTCGCTGTAAATGGTTTTATAATCTCGTAATTGATTT
>NW_018398900.1:2921-3054 GCF_002168275.2 Theobroma umbraticum | reverse complement strand
TTTTTTATATTTTTAGTTAAAATAGGTTATAATTGAATGTCTACCTCAAGAAACGTGAAGAAAAAGACATTCATTACTAAGAAAAGTCTTTTTATAGTCACTTATTCCTTCAAAAGCCTTATTACTCGCTTTA
>NW_018398900.1:2407-2911 GCF_002168275.2 Theobroma umbraticum | reverse complement strand
TAATCTCATAACAGATTTTAAGTTGAATTTTTTTATATTTTTTTATTAAAACAGACTATAACTGAATGTCTGCCTCAAGAAACGTAAAGTAAAGGCATTCATTGATATGAAAAGTCCATCTATAGTTACTCATTCCTTTAAAAGCCTTATTACTCACTATAAATGATTTTATAATCTCAAAATTGATTTTAAGTTGAATTCTTTAACATTTTTAGTTAAAACAGATTATAGTTGAATGTTTGGCTCAAGAAACGTGAAGAAAAAGGTCTATTTATAGTCACCTATTCCTTCAAAAACTTTTTTACTTGTTTTAAATGGTTTTAAAATCTCATAATTGATTTTAAGTTAAATTTTTTAACATTTTTGGTCAAAACAGATTATAATTAAATGTCTACCTTAAGAAACGTAGAGACAAAGGCATTCATTGGTAAGAAAAGTCCATTTACAGTTACCGATTCTTTCAAAAGCCTTATCACTCACTTTAAATGTTTTTATACTCGCATA
>NW_018398900.1:2237-2397 GCF_002168275.2 Theobroma umbraticum | reverse complement strand
AGTTGAATATTTTTACATTTTTGGTTAGAATAGATTATAATTGAATGTCTGCTTAAGGAAACGTGAAGAAAAAGAAATTTATTGACAAGAAAAGTCCATTTATAGTTAGCCATTCCTTCAAAAGCCTTATTACTCGCTGTAAATAGTTTTATAATCTCGT
>NW_018398900.1:2148-2227 GCF_002168275.2 Theobroma umbraticum | reverse complement strand
GAGTTGAATTTTTTTACATTTTTATTTAAAATAGGTTATAATTGAATGTCTACTTTGAGAAACGTGAAGAAAAAGGGAT
>NW_018398900.1:2064-2138 GCF_002168275.2 Theobroma umbraticum | reverse complement strand
GAAAAGTCCATTTATAGTCACCCATTCCTTTGAAAGACTTATTATTTGCTTTAAATAGTTTTATAATCTCATAA
>NW_018398900.1:1617-2054 GCF_002168275.2 Theobroma umbraticum | reverse complement strand
GTTAAATTTTTTTACATTTTTAGTTAAAACAGACTATAATTGAATATCTGCCTCAAGAAATGTGAAGAAAAAGGCATTCACTGGCAAGAGAAGTCCATTTATAGTCACCTATTCCTTCAAAAGTCTAATTACTCACTTTAAAGAATTTTATAATCTCATAATTGATTTTAAGCCAGAGTGAGCTCAACAGTCGGCCTATGTTTCCAGGCGCACGCGTAAAGGCATGATTAGTTCCACAAATCTCACTGCACGAACCATAGTAAACTCCTTCTCGTTGTATTGAATTTTTTTACATTTTTTGTTAAAAAATGCTATAATTGAATGTCTGTCTTAGAAAATATGAACAAAATGCCATTCATTGGCAAGAAAAGTCCACTTATAGTCACACATTTCTTTAAAAATTGTATTACTCACTTAAATGGTTTTATAATCTCATA
>NW_018398900.1:1347-1607 GCF_002168275.2 Theobroma umbraticum | reverse complement strand
AATTGAATTTTTTTACAGTTTTGATTAAAGTATGTTATGATTGAATATTTGCCTTGGGAAACATGAAGTAAAAGTCATCTATAACGTGAAAAGTGTGTTTATATTCACTAAAGCCTTCAAAAGCCTTATTACTCACTTTAGATGCTTTTATAATCATATAATTGATTTTAATTTGAATATTTTTACATTTTTAGTTAAAACAGATTATAATCGAAGATCTACCTCGACAAATGTGAGAAAAAGACATTCATTGACAAGAA
>NW_018398900.1:963-1337 GCF_002168275.2 Theobroma umbraticum | reverse complement strand
ATAGTCACCAATTCCTTCAAAAGCTTTAGAATTCACTTTAAATGGTTTTAGAATCTCAAAATTGATTTTAAGTTGAATGTTTTTTATATTTTTGGCAAAAAAAATTACAATTGAATGTTGGCCCTAGGAAACATGAAGAAGAAGGTATTCATTAGCAAGAAAAGTTCATTTATACCCACCCATCCCTTTAAATGCCTTGCTACTCACTTTAAATGGTTTTTTAATCTCATAATTAATTCTAAGTCAAGTTTTTTAATATTTTCTTACAAGCAGGCTATAATTGAATATCTATCTCAAGAAATGTGAAGAAAAAGGTATTCATTGATAAAAAAAGTCCATTTATAGCCACTCATTCCTTCAAAAGCCTTATTACA
>NW_018398900.1:775-953 GCF_002168275.2 Theobroma umbraticum | reverse complement strand
GGTTTTATAATCTCATAATTGATTTTAAACTGAATTGTTTCACTTTTTTAGTTAAAATAGGCTATAATTAAATGTCTGCCCCAAGAAACGTGAAGAAAAGTTTTTTAATTGGTAAGAAAAGTTTATTTATAGTCACTTATTCCTTCAAAAGCCTTACTACTCCCTTTAAATGGTTTTA
>NW_018398900.1:565-765 GCF_002168275.2 Theobroma umbraticum | reverse complement strand
ATTGATTTTAAGTTAAATTTTTTTACACTTTTGGTTAAAAAAGGCTATAATTGAAGGTCTGCATTAAAAAACGTGAAGAGGAAGGCAATCATTGGCAAAAAAAATCCATTTATAGTCACCCATGCATTCGAAAGCCCTATTACTCGCTTTAAATAGTTTATAATCTCATAATTGATTTTAAGTTGAATTGTTTTACATTT
>NW_018398900.1:155-330 GCF_002168275.2 Theobroma umbraticum | reverse complement strand
AAATGGTTTTATAATCTCAAAATTGATTTTAAATTAAATTTTTTTACATTTTTGATGAAACAGGTCACAATTGAATGTATGCCTCGAGAAACGTAAAAAAAAGCATTTATTGATAAGAAAAGTCCATTTATAGTCATCTATTCCTTCAAAAGCCTTATTATTCACTTTAAATGGT
>NW_018398900.1:0-145 GCF_002168275.2 Theobroma umbraticum | reverse complement strand
CATAATTGATTTTAAGTTGAATTTTTTACATTTTTACTTAAAATAGACTATAATTGAATGTTTCCCCTGAGAAAGGTGAATAGAAAAATAGTCATTGGTAAGAAAAGTCCATTTATAGTCTCTCATTCCTTCAAAAGCCTTGTTA
>NW_018398899.1:15205-15414 GCF_002168275.2 Theobroma umbraticum | reverse complement strand
CTCACTTTAAATAGTTTTATAAACTCATAATTGATTTTAAGTTGAATTCTTTTAAATTTTTGCTTAAAACAAAAATTGACTTTAAATTTTTGCTTAATTGAATATTTTCCTCAGGAAACATGAAAGTAAGGTAGTCATTGGCAAGAAAAGTCAAATTATAGTCCCCTATTTCTTCAAAAGTCTTATTACTCACTTTAAATGGTTTTATA
>NW_018398899.1:15052-15195 GCF_002168275.2 Theobroma umbraticum | reverse complement strand
TAATTTTAAGTTGAATTTGTTTACATTTTTATTAAAACAGACTATAATTAAATATCTGCCTCAAGAAACATGAAGAAAAAGACATTTATTGGCAAGAAAAGTCTATTTATAGCCACTTATTCCTTTAAAAGCCTTATTACTCA
>NW_018398899.1:14704-15042 GCF_002168275.2 Theobroma umbraticum | reverse complement strand
TTTTATAATCTCAAAATTGATTTTAAGATGAATTTTTTTACAGTTTTAGTTGGAACAAATTATAATTGAATGTTTGCCTTAGGAAACATGAATTAAAAGGTTTTTATTGACAAGAAAAGTCCATTTATAGTCACCCATTCATTCAAAAGCCTTATTACTTACGTTTAATGGTTTTATCATCTCATAATTAATTTTATGTTGAATTTTTTTTCATTTTTGGTTAACACAGATTATAACTTAATGTCTACCTCAAAAAAAATAAAGAAAAAGGCAATGATTGGTAGGAAAAGTCCATTTATAGTCATCCATTCCTTCAAAAGCATTATTACTTACTTTAA
>NW_018398899.1:14565-14694 GCF_002168275.2 Theobroma umbraticum | reverse complement strand
AATCTCATAATTAAATTTAAGTTGAGTTTTTCCACATTTTTAGTTAAAACAGATTATAATTGAATATCTGTCTCAGGAAACATATATCAAAAGTCATTCATTAGGAAGAAAAGTCCATTTATAGTCACC
>NW_018398899.1:14420-14555 GCF_002168275.2 Theobroma umbraticum | reverse complement strand
AAAGCCTTATTACTCGCTTTAAAAGGTTTTATAATTGCATAATTGATTTTAAGTTGAATTGTTTTACATTTTTATTTCAAACAAATTACAATTGAATGTTTACCTTGAGAAACATGAAGAAGAAGGCATTCATTG
>NW_018398899.1:14009-14211 GCF_002168275.2 Theobroma umbraticum | reverse complement strand
TTATTACTTACTTTAAAAGGTTTTATAATCTCATAATTGATTTTAAGTTTAATATTTTTATAATTTTGGTTAGAACAGTTTATAATTAAATATTTGCTTGGGGAAACGTGAAGAAAAAGGATCTCATTGATAAAAAAGTCTATTTATAGTCAGTTATTCCTTCAAAGCCTTATTACTCGCAGTAAATGGTTTTATAATCTCA
>NW_018398899.1:13533-13999 GCF_002168275.2 Theobroma umbraticum | reverse complement strand
TAAGTTGAATTTTTTCATATTTTTTGTTAAAACAAACTATAATTGAATGTCAACGTTGAGAAATATGAAGAAAAAGGTATTCATTGGCATGAAAAGTCCATTTATAGTTACCCATTCCTTCAGAACCCTTATTACTCACTATAAATGGTTGTATAGTCTCATAATTGATTTTAAGTTGAATTTTTTTTAATATTTTTGATTAAAATATATTATGATTGAATGTTTGCCTAGGGAAACATGAAGAAAAAGCTATCCATTGGTGTGAAAAGTGCATTTATAGTCACTCAAGCCTTCAAAAGCCTTATTACTCGCTTTGAATGATTTTATAATCAAATAATTGATTTTAATTTAAATATTTTTATATTTTTAGTTAAAATAGATTATAATCGAATATCTGCCTCAAGAAATGTGAAAAAAGGTATTTATTTACAAAAAAAGTCCATTTACAGTCACTCATTCCTTCAAA
>NW_018398899.1:13334-13523 GCF_002168275.2 Theobroma umbraticum | reverse complement strand
CTCACTTTAAATAGTTTTATAATCTTATAATTAATTTTAGGTATAATTTTTTTACTTTTTTAGTTAAAAGAAATTATAATTAAACGTCTATTTCGAGAAACGTAAAGAAAAAGAGAGTCATTAGTGAGAAAAGTCCATTTATAGTCACCCATTCCTCCAAAAGCCTTACTACTTGCTTTAAATAGTTTT
>NW_018398899.1:13202-13324 GCF_002168275.2 Theobroma umbraticum | reverse complement strand
AATTGATTTTAAGTTGAATTTTTTTACATTTTCGATTAAAACAGCCTCAAGAAACGTGAGAAAAAAGGCATTCATTAGTAAGAAAAGTTCGTTTATAGTCACCAATTTCTTTAAAAGCCTTA
>NW_018398899.1:12801-13192 GCF_002168275.2 Theobroma umbraticum | reverse complement strand
TAAATAGTTTTATAATCTCATAATTAATTTTATGATTGAATTTTTTTACATTTTTAGTTAAAATAGATTATAATTGAATGTATACCTCAAGGAACGTGATGAAAAAGCCATTCATTTACTGAAAAAGTTCACTTATAGTCACCCATACCTTCGAAAGCCTTACTACTCACTCTCAATAGTTTTATCACTTCATAATTGATTTTAAGTTAAATTTTTTTATATTTTTTATTAACACAGATTATAATTGAATCTCTACCTCGAGAAACGTAAAAAAAAAGATATTCATTGATAAGAAAAGTTTATTTATAGCCACCTATTTCTTTAAAAGCCTTATTACTTGCTTTAAATGGTTTTATATCTCATAATTAGTTTTAAGTTGAATTTTTTCACA
>NW_018398899.1:12504-12791 GCF_002168275.2 Theobroma umbraticum | reverse complement strand
AAACAAACTATAATTGAATATCTGCATTGAGAAATGTGAAGAAAAAGACATTTATTGATATGAAAAGTCTATTTATAGCAACTTATTCCTTTAAAAGCCTTATTACTCACTTTAATTAGTTTTATAATATCAAAATTGATTTTAAGTTAAATTTTTTCACATTTTTGGTTAGAACAGATTATAATTGAATGTTTGCCTTAAGAAACGTGAAAAAAAAGATGTTCATTAGAAGAAAAGTCCATTTATAGCCACTCATTACTTCAAAAGCTTTATTATTTGCTTTAAAT
>NW_018398899.1:12155-12494 GCF_002168275.2 Theobroma umbraticum | reverse complement strand
TCTCATAATTGATTTTAAGTTGAATTGTTTTTATCATTTTTCTTAAAACAGACTATTATTGAATGCTTACCTCGAGAAACATGTAGAAAAAGCCATTCATTCGAAAGAGAAGTCTATTTCTAGTCTCTCATTCCTTTAAAAGCCTTATTACCTACTTTAAATGGTTTTCTAATCTCAAAATTGTTTTTAAGTTCAATTTTTTTACATTTTTGGTTACAACAAATTATAATTGAATATTTTTCTTAAGAAACGTGAAGAAAAAGAAATTCGTTGACAAGAAAAGTCCATTTATGGTCACCAATTCCTTCAAATGCCTTATTACTCACTTTCAATGGTTTT
>NW_018398899.1:11963-12082 GCF_002168275.2 Theobroma umbraticum | reverse complement strand
ACCTTGAGAAACATGAAGAAAAAGATAGTCATTGGCAAGAAAAGTCCATTTATAGTTATCCTTTCCTTTAAAAGCCTTATTACTTACTTTAAACGATTTTATAATCTCATAATTAAATT
>NW_018398899.1:11706-11953 GCF_002168275.2 Theobroma umbraticum | reverse complement strand
TTTTCTACATTTTTAGTTAAAACTGATTATAATTGAATGTTTAACTAGGGAAATGTGTACAAAAAACCATTAATTAAGAAGAAAAGTCTATATATAGTCACCCATTTCTTCAAAAGCCTTATTGCTTGCTTTAAAAGATTTTATAATAGCATAATTGATTTTAAGTCGAATTGTTTTACATTTTTTGTTAAAAAAGATTATTATTAAATATCTGCCTTGAGAAACATGAAGAAAAAGGTATTCATTG
>NW_018398899.1:11608-11696 GCF_002168275.2 Theobroma umbraticum | reverse complement strand
TCTATTTATAGTCACTCATTCTTTCAAAAGCTTTATCACTCACTTTAAATATTTTTATACTTGCATAATTAATTTTAAGTTGAATATT
>NW_018398899.1:11460-11598 GCF_002168275.2 Theobroma umbraticum | reverse complement strand
TTGTTAAAATAGACTATAATTGAATGGTTGCTTGGGGAAACATGAAGAAAAAAGAATTTATTGGTAAGAAAAGTCTATTTATAGTCAGTAATTCTTTCAAAAGCCTTATTACTTGCTGTAAATAGTTTTATAATCTCG
>NW_018398899.1:11341-11450 GCF_002168275.2 Theobroma umbraticum | reverse complement strand
TGAGTTGAATTTTTTTACATTTTTAGTTAAAACAGGTTATAATTGAATGTCTACCTCAAGCAATATGAAGAAAAAGGCATTCATTGGTAAGAAAAGTTCATTTATAGTC
>NW_018398899.1:11261-11331 GCF_002168275.2 Theobroma umbraticum | reverse complement strand
TCAAAAGCCTTATTACTCGATTTAAATGGTTTTATAATCTCATAACAGATTTTAAGTTGAATTTTTTTAC
>NW_018398899.1:10970-11251 GCF_002168275.2 Theobroma umbraticum | reverse complement strand
AAAATAGACTATAATTGAATGTCTGCCTTAAAAAATGTAAAAAAAAAGGCATTCATTGATATGAAAAGTCCATCCATAGCCACCCATTCTTTTAAAAGTCTTATTACTCACTGTAATTGGCTTTATAATCTCAAAATTGATTTTAAATTGCATTCGTTTATATTTTTTTAGATTAGATTATAATTGAATGTTTACCTTAGGAAACATGAAAAAAAGGTATTCATTAGCACGAAAGGTCCAATTATAGTCATTCATTCCTTCAAAAGCCTTATTACTTGCTT
>NW_018398899.1:10766-10960 GCF_002168275.2 Theobroma umbraticum | reverse complement strand
TATAATCCCATAATTGATTTTAAGTTATATTTTTTCACATTTTCAGTTAAAATAGGCTATAATTGAATGTCTGTCTCAAGAAATGTGAAGAAAAAGGTATTCATTGGCAAGAGAAGCCCATTTATAGTCGCCTATTCCTTCAAAAACCTAATTACTCGCTTTAAATGGCTTTATAATGTCATAATTGATTTTAA
>NW_018398899.1:10618-10756 GCF_002168275.2 Theobroma umbraticum | reverse complement strand
TTTATATTTTTTGTTAAAAAAGGCTATAATTGAATGCTTGCCTCTGAAAACATGAAGAAAATGCACTTCATTGGCAAGAAAAGCCCATTTATAGTCACCCATTCTTTCAAAAATCTTATTACTTACTTTAAATGATTT
>NW_018398899.1:9945-10608 GCF_002168275.2 Theobroma umbraticum | reverse complement strand
TAATTGATTTTAAGTTGAATTTTTTTTACAATATGGATTGAAATATAATATGATTGAATGTCTTCTTTAGAAAATATAAAGCAAAAATCATCTATTGGCATGAAAAGTGTGTTTATATTCACCCAAGCCTTCAAAAGTCTTATTACTCGCTTTAGATGATTTTATAATCACATAATTGATTTTAATTTGAATATTTTTACATTTTGGTTAAAACAGATTATAATCAAATGTCTACCTCAAGAAACGTGAGAAAAAGGCATTCACTAGCAAGAAAAGTCCATTTATAGTCACTCATTCCTTCAAAAGCATTATTATTCACTTTAAATGATTTTATAATCTCAAAATTGATTTTAATTTAATTTTTTTTTACATTTTTCGTAAAAAAAATTACAATTGAATGTTGGCCTCGGGAAACGTGAAGAAGAACGCATTCATTGGTAAAAAAAGTTTATTTATAGTCACCCATCCCATCAAATGCCGCACTACTCACTTTAAATGGTTTTATAATCTCATAATCAATTCTAAATTGAATTTTTTTACATTTTCTTACAAACAGGCTATAATTGAATATCTTCCTCAAGAAACATAAAGAAAAAGGTATTCATTGATAAGAAAAGTCCATTTATAGCCACCCATCCGTTCAAAAGCCTTATTAATCGCTTT
>NW_018398899.1:9746-9935 GCF_002168275.2 Theobroma umbraticum | reverse complement strand
ATAATCTCATAATTGATTTTAAATTGAATTGTTCCACATTTTTAGTTAAAATAGACTATAATTGAATGTCTATCTCGAGAAACGTGCAGAAAAGTTTTTTAATTAGCAAAAAAAGTTTATTTATAATCACCTATTCCCTCAAAAGCCTTACTACTCCCTTTAAATACTTTTATAATCTCATAATTGATT
>NW_018398899.1:9642-9736 GCF_002168275.2 Theobroma umbraticum | reverse complement strand
TTTTTTTACACTTTTGGTTAAAAAAGGCTATAATTGAATGTCTGCCTCCAAAAACGTGAAGAGGAAGATAATCATTGGCAAGAAAAGTCTATTT
>NW_018398899.1:9410-9572 GCF_002168275.2 Theobroma umbraticum | reverse complement strand
AGTTGAATTGTTTTACATTTTTTATTAAAACAAATTATAATTGAATATCTACTTTAAGAAACGTGAAGAGAAAGGCAGTAATTGGTAAGAAAAGTACATTTATATTCACCTATTCCTTCAAAAGCTTTATTACTCACTTTAAATGGCTTTATAATCTCAAAA
>NW_018398899.1:8854-9179 GCF_002168275.2 Theobroma umbraticum | reverse complement strand
TACTCACTTTAAATGGTTTTATAAACTCATAATTGATTTTAAGTTAAATTTTTTACATTTTTGTTTAAAACAGACTATAATTGAATGTCTCCCTTGAGAAACATGAAAAAAAAGGTAGTCATTAGCAAGAAAAGTCCATTTATAGTCTCTCATTCCTTCAAAAACCTTATTATTCACTTTATATGGTTTTATAATCTCAAATTTGATTTTCAGTTAAATTTTTTTTACATTTTTGGTGAAATATATTACAATTAAATATCTACCCTAGGAAACGTGAAGAAAAAACTATTTATTTATAAGAAAAGTCCATTTATAGTCATCTATT
>NW_018398899.1:8672-8844 GCF_002168275.2 Theobroma umbraticum | reverse complement strand
CCTTATTACTCACTTTAAATGGTTTTATAAACTCACAATTGGTTTTAAGTTGAATTCTTTTATATTTTTACTTAAAACAAACTATAATTGAATGTTTGCCTCAGGAAACATGAAGAGAAAATGTAGTCATTGGTAAAAAAAGTCCAATTATAGTCACCCATTCCTTCAAAAG
>NW_018398899.1:8435-8662 GCF_002168275.2 Theobroma umbraticum | reverse complement strand
TGCTTTAAATGGTTTTATAATCTCATCATTAATTTTAAGTTGAATTTTTTATATTTTTTATTAAAGCAGACTATAATTGAATGTTTGCCTCAAGAAACATAAAGAAAAAGACAGTTATTGACAAGAAAAGATAATTTATAGCCACTTATTTTTTAAAAAGCCTTATTACTCACTTTAAATGATTTTATAATCTCAAAGTTAATTTTAAGTTGAATTGTTTTACATTT
>NW_018398899.1:8325-8425 GCF_002168275.2 Theobroma umbraticum | reverse complement strand
CAGATTATAATTGAATGTTTACCTCAAGAAACGTGAATAAAAAGGTATTAATTGAAAAGAAAAGTCCGTTTATAGTCACCAATTTCTTCAAAAGCCTTAT
>NW_018398899.1:8134-8315 GCF_002168275.2 Theobroma umbraticum | reverse complement strand
AAATGGTTTTATAATCTCATAATTGATTTTATGTTGAAATTTTTTTAATTTTGGTTAACACAGATTATAACTCGATGTCTACTTCAAGAAACATGAAGAAAAAGATAGTGATTGGCAAGAAAATTTCATTTATAGTCTTCTATTCCTTCAAAAGCATTATTACTTACTTTAAATGGTTTTA
>NW_018398899.1:7933-8124 GCF_002168275.2 Theobroma umbraticum | reverse complement strand
ATTAAATTTAAGTTGAGTTTTTCTACATTTTTAGTTAAAACAGATTATAATTGAATGTCTGTCTCAGGAAACATATACAAAAAGCATTCATTACGACGAAAAGTCTATTTATAGTCACCCATTCCTTCAAAAACATTATTGCTCACTTTAAAAGGTTTTATAATCGCATAATTGATTTTAAGTTAAATTTT
>NW_018398899.1:7742-7923 GCF_002168275.2 Theobroma umbraticum | reverse complement strand
TAATTAAAACAAACTATAATTGAATGTTTATCTTGAGAAATATCAAGAAAAAGGCATTCATTGGCATGAAAAGTTTATTTATAGCCATCCATTCCTTCAAAACCCTTATTACTCACTATAAATGGTTGTATAATCTCATAATTAATTTTAAGTTGAATTTTTTTACATTTTTGATTAAAAT
>NW_018398899.1:7220-7617 GCF_002168275.2 Theobroma umbraticum | reverse complement strand
TAGTCACTCAAGCCTTCAAAAGTCTTATTACTCGCTTTAAATAGTTTTATAATCAAATAATTAATTTTAATTTGAATACTTTTACATTTTTAGTTAAAGCAGATTATAAGCGAATGTCTACCTCGAGAAACGTGAAAAAAAGACATTTATTGACAAGAAAAGTCCGTTTATAGTCACTCATTCTTTCAAAAGCCTTATTACTCACTTCAAATGGTTTTATTATCTCATAATTGATTTTAGGTATAATTTTTTTACCTTTTTGGTTAGAACAAATTATAATTGAATGTCTATCTTGAGAAACGTGAAGAAAAAGAGAGTCATTAGCAAGAAAAGTCCCTTTATAGTCACCCATTCCTCCAAAAGCCTTACTACTCGCTTTAAATAGTTTTATAATCTC
>NW_018398899.1:7069-7210 GCF_002168275.2 Theobroma umbraticum | reverse complement strand
TTAAGTTGAATTTTTTTACATTTTCTATGCAAACAGACTATAATTGAATGTCTACCTCAAGAAACATGAGAAAAAAAGCATTCATTGGTAAGAAAAGTTCGTTTATAGCCACCTGTTCCTTTAAAAGCCTTATTACTCACT
>NW_018398899.1:6809-7059 GCF_002168275.2 Theobroma umbraticum | reverse complement strand
TTGTAATCTCATAATTGATTTTAGGTTCACTTTTTTTACATTTTTAGTTCAAACAGATTATAATTAAATGTCTACCTCAAGGAACATGATGAAATAGCTATTCCTTGACTAAAAAAGTTCACTTATACTCACCCATATCTTCGAAAACCTTATTACTCGCTCTCAATAGTTTTATCGCCTCATAATTAATTTTAAGTTAAATTTTTTTATATTTTTCTTTAACACAGATTATAATTGAATGTCTACCTCG
>NW_018398899.1:6328-6799 GCF_002168275.2 Theobroma umbraticum | reverse complement strand
AGAAAAAGATATTCATTGGCAAGAAAAGTCCATTTATAGCCACATATTCCTTTAAAAGCCTTATTACTTGCTTTAAATGATTTTATAATCTCGTAATTGGTTTTAAATTGAATTTTTTCACAGTTTTAGTTAAAACAAACTAAAATTGAATGTTTACATCGAGAAACATAAAGAAAAAGCCATTCATTAGGAAAAAAAGTCCATTTCTAGTCTCTCATTCATTTAAAAGCCTTATTACTCGCTTTAAATGGTTTTATAATTTGAAAATTGATTTAAGGTACATTTTTTAACATTTTTAGTTAGAACAAACTATAATTGAATGTTTGCCTCAAGAAACATGAAGAAAAAGAAATTCATTGGCAAGAAAAGCCCGTTTATGGTCACCAATTCCTTCGAATGCCTTATTACTCACTTTCAATGGTTTTATCACCTCATAATTGACTCTAAGTTGAATTTTTTTATCTTTTTGGT
>NW_018398899.1:6090-6277 GCF_002168275.2 Theobroma umbraticum | reverse complement strand
TTGGTAAGAAAAGTCCATTATAGTCATCCATTCCTTTAAAAGCCTTATTACTTACTATAAATCGTTTTATAATCTCATAATTAAATCTAAGTTGAGTTTTTCTATATTTTTAGTGAAAACAGATTATAATTGAATGTCTATCTCGAGAAACATGTACAAAAAGCCATTAATTGAGAAGAAAAGTTCA
>NW_018398899.1:5937-6080 GCF_002168275.2 Theobroma umbraticum | reverse complement strand
CCCATTCCTTCAAAAGCCTTATTACTTGCTTTAAAAGGTTTTATAATCGCATAATTAATTTTAAGTCAAATTATTTTACTATTTTGGTTAAAGCAGATTATAATTGAATGTCTACTTTAAGAAACGTGAAGAAAAAGACATTC
>NW_018398899.1:5539-5927 GCF_002168275.2 Theobroma umbraticum | reverse complement strand
AAAGTCAATTTACAGTCACCCATTCTTTTAAAAGCCTTGTCACTCACTTTAAATATTTTTATACTTGCATAATTGATTTTAAGTTGAATATATTTATATTTTTAATTAAAACAAATTATAATTAAATGTCTGCTTGGGGAAACATGAAGAAAAAGGAATTCATTGGTAAGAAAAGTTCATTTATAGTCAAATATTCCTTTAAAAGCCTTACTACTCGCTGTAAATGGTTTTATAATCTTGTAATTGATTTTGAGTTGAATTTTTTTACATTTTTAGTTAAAACAAGTTATAATTGAATGTCTACCTCAAGAAATATGAAGAAAAAGACGTTTATTAATATGAAAAGTCCATTTATAGTCACTCATTCCTTCAAAAGCTTTATTACTCT
>NW_018398899.1:5346-5529 GCF_002168275.2 Theobroma umbraticum | reverse complement strand
TTTTATAATCTCATAACAGATTTTAAGTTGAATTTTTTTATATTTTTTGTGAAAACAGATTATAATTGAATTCAACTTCAAGAAAATTAAAGAAAAAGGCATTCGTTGATATAAAAAGTCCATCTATAGCCACCTTATTACTCACTGTAAATGGTTTTATAAACTCAAAATTGATTTTAAGTT
>NW_018398899.1:5202-5336 GCF_002168275.2 Theobroma umbraticum | reverse complement strand
ACATTTTTGGTTAGAACAGATTATAATTGAATGTTTGGCTCGAAAAACATGAAAAAAAAGATTCATTAGCAAGAAAGGTCCATTTATAGCCACCCATTTCTTCAAAAGCATTATTACTTGCTTTAAACGGTTTT
>NW_018398899.1:5096-5192 GCF_002168275.2 Theobroma umbraticum | reverse complement strand
AATTGATTTTAAGTTAAATTTTTTCATATTTTTAGTTCAAACAGACTATAATTGAATGTCTACCTCAAGAAATATGAAGAAAAAGGCATTCACTAG
>NW_018398899.1:4648-4907 GCF_002168275.2 Theobroma umbraticum | reverse complement strand
ATAATCTCATAATTGATTTTAAATTGAATTTTTTTACATTTTTGGTTTAAAAAGGCTATAATTGAATGTCTGCCTCATAAAACATGAACAAAATGCCATTCTTTGGCAAGAAAAGTCTATTTATAGTCACTATTCCTTCAAAAATGTTATTACTCACTTTAAATGGTTTTATAATCTCATAATTGATTTTACGAAAAGTGTGTTTATATTCACTCAAGCCTTCAAAAACCTTATTACTCACTTTAGATGGTTTTATAAT
>NW_018398899.1:4501-4638 GCF_002168275.2 Theobroma umbraticum | reverse complement strand
ATTTTAATTTGAATATTTTTACATTTTTAGTTAAAACAAATTATAATCGAATGTCTGTCTCGAGAAACATGAGAAAAAGGCATTCATTGGTAAGACATTCAATTATAGTCACACATTAAATGGTTTTATAATCTCAA
>NW_018398899.1:4340-4491 GCF_002168275.2 Theobroma umbraticum | reverse complement strand
ATGTTGAATTTTTTTATATTTTTGGTTAGAACAAATTGTAATTGAATGTTTGCCTTAAGAAACATGAAGAAAAAGAAATTCATTGGCAAGAAAAGCCCGTTTATAGTCACCAATTCTTTAAAATACTTTATTACTCACTTTCAATGGTTTT
>NW_018398899.1:4221-4330 GCF_002168275.2 Theobroma umbraticum | reverse complement strand
AATTGACTTTAAGTTGAATTTTTTTATCTTTTTTGTTAACAAAAATTATAATTGAATGTCTACCATCAGAAACATAAAGAAATAGGCAGTCATTGGTAAGAAAAGTCCA
>NW_018398899.1:3969-4211 GCF_002168275.2 Theobroma umbraticum | reverse complement strand
CCATTCCTTTAAAAGCCTTATTACTTATTATAAATCGTTTTACAATCTCATAATTAAATTTAAGTTGAGTTTTTCCATATGTTTTGTTAAAATAGATTATAATTGAATGTCTATCTTTGGAAACGTGTACAAAAAGTGATTAATTGAGAAGAAAAGTTCATTTATAGTCACCCATTCCTTCGAAAACCTTATTACTTGCTTTAAAAAGTTTTATAATTGCATAATTGATTTTAAGTCAAATT
>NW_018398899.1:3844-3959 GCF_002168275.2 Theobroma umbraticum | reverse complement strand
TTTGGTTAAAACAGATTATAATTGAATTTTGACCTTAAGAAACATGAAGAAAAATGCATTCATTGGAAGAAAAGTCTATTTATAATCACCCATTCTTTCAAAAGCCTTATCACTC
>NW_018398899.1:3707-3834 GCF_002168275.2 Theobroma umbraticum | reverse complement strand
TTTTTATACTCGCATAATTGATTTCAAGTTGAATATTTTTACATTTTTGGTTAGAACAGATTATAATTTAATGTCTGCTTAGGGAAATGTGAAGAAAAAGGAATTCATTGGTAAGAAAAGTCTATTT
>NW_018398899.1:3518-3697 GCF_002168275.2 Theobroma umbraticum | reverse complement strand
ATTCCTTCAAAAGCCTTATTACTCGCTGTAAATGCTTTTATAATCTCGTAATTAATTTTGAGTTGAATTTTTTTACATTTTTAGTTACAACAGGTTATAATTGAATGTCTACTTTGGAAAATATAAAGAAAAAGACATTCATTGGTAAGAAAAGTCCATTTATAGTCACCTATTCCTTC
>NW_018398899.1:3176-3494 GCF_002168275.2 Theobroma umbraticum | reverse complement strand
TGGTTTTATAATCTCATAATAGATTTTAAGTTGAATTTTTTTATATTTTTTATTTAAATAGATTATAATTAAATGTATGCCTCAAGACACATAAAGAAAAAGACATTCGTTGATATGAAAAGTCTATCTATAGCCACCCATTCCTTCAAAAGCCTTATTAATCACTGTAAATAGTTTTATAATTTGAAAATTGATTTTAAGTTGAATTCTTTTACATTTTTGTTAGAACAGATTATAATTGAATGTTTGTCTCGAGAAATGTGAAAAAAAAGATTCATTAGCAAGAAAGGTCCATTTATAGTCACCCATTCCTTCAAA
>NW_018398899.1:2984-3166 GCF_002168275.2 Theobroma umbraticum | reverse complement strand
CTTGCTTTAAATGATTTTATAATCTCATAATTGATATTAAGTTAACTTTTTTCACATTTTTAGTTAAAGCAGACTATAATTGAATGTTTGCCTCAAGAAATATGAAGAAAAAGACATTCACTAGCAAGAGAAGTCCATTTATAGTTACCTATTCCTTTAAAAGCCTAATTACTCGCTTTAAA
>NW_018398899.1:2835-2974 GCF_002168275.2 Theobroma umbraticum | reverse complement strand
ATCTCATAATTGATTTTAAGTTAATTTGTTTTTTACATTTTTGGTTAAAAAAGGCTATAATTAAATGTCTGTCTTAGAGAACATGAATAAAATGCCATTCATTGGCAAGAAAAGTCTATTTATAGTCACCTATTCCTTC
>NW_018398899.1:2622-2825 GCF_002168275.2 Theobroma umbraticum | reverse complement strand
TTACTCACTTTAAATGGTTTTATAATCTCATAATTAATTTTAAGTGAAATTTTTTGACAGTTTTGATTATAATATGTTATGATTGAATGTCTGCCCTGGGAAACATAAAGCAAAAGTCATCTATTGGTGTAAAAAGTGTGTTTATATTCACTCAAGCCTTCAAAAGCCTTATTACTCGCTTTAGATGGTTTTATAATCACATA
>NW_018398899.1:2285-2612 GCF_002168275.2 Theobroma umbraticum | reverse complement strand
ATTTGAATATTTTTACATTTTTAGTAAAAAAAATTATAATTGAATGTTGGCTTCGGGAAACATGAAGAAGAAGGCATTCATTGGTAAGAAATGCTCATTTATAGTCACCAATCCCGTCAAATGCCATGTTACTCACTTTAAATGGTTTTATAATCTCATAATTAATTCTAAGTTGAATCTTTTTACAGTTTCTTAGAAACAGGCTATAATTGAATATTTACCTCGAAAAACATGAAAAAAAACTATTCATTGATAAGAAAATTTCATTTATAGCCACCTATTCCTTCAAAAGCCTTATTACGAGTTTTAAATGGTTTTATAATCTCA
>NW_018398899.1:2109-2275 GCF_002168275.2 Theobroma umbraticum | reverse complement strand
TAAGTTAAATTTTTCATATTTTTAGTTAAAATAGACTATAATTGAATATCTACCTTGAGAAACATGAAGAAAAAGTTTTTTAATTGACAAGAAAAGTCTATTTATAGCCACCTATTCCTTCAAAAGCCTTACTACTCCCTTTAAATGGTTTTATAATCTCATAATT
>NW_018398899.1:1970-2087 GCF_002168275.2 Theobroma umbraticum | reverse complement strand
CATTTTTAGTTAAAAAAGACTATAATTGAATGTCTACCTCAAGAAACATGAAGAGGAAGGCAATCATTGGTAAGAAAAGTCCATTTATAGTCACCCATACGTTCAAAAGCCTTATTA
>NW_018398899.1:1791-1958 GCF_002168275.2 Theobroma umbraticum | reverse complement strand
TAATTGATTTTAAATTGAATTGTTTTACATTTTTTGTTAAAACATATTATAATTGAATGTCTACCTCGAAAAACGTGAAAAGAAAGGCAATAATTAGTAAGAAAAGTTCATTTATATTCACTCATTCCTTCAAAAGCCTTATTACCTTAAATAGTTTTATAATCTCA
>NW_018398899.1:1490-1595 GCF_002168275.2 Theobroma umbraticum | reverse complement strand
TTTGTAGGAAATTGATGAAAAAGGCTCATTTGATGAAAATCAGTGCAGGTATGGCGATAACTTCATTCGTATATGTTTTAGTATTTTGATCATATCTCTCTCTAA
>NW_018398899.1:1183-1480 GCF_002168275.2 Theobroma umbraticum | reverse complement strand
ATGAGGTGATTCTTAGACCACTAGAATTCTAAGAAGAAGGGCTACAATGTTATTTTAATCAATTCACCTAGTTCTGATTGGATCATGGTCAAAATATTTGTCAAAAGTTGGAGCACTGCAACAGTATGTAAGGACTGAATATGATGCAGTATTTGGAGCATATCTTTTAATCTAGAAGTCCAATTGATGTGATTCTTGATCCATTGGAAATAGGCTAAAACTTTTATGTTGACTACTTTACCTAGTTCAGAACATGTTAGGGTGAAACTCACACTTGAAGTTGATAGACTGCCACAG
>NW_018398899.1:900-1173 GCF_002168275.2 Theobroma umbraticum | reverse complement strand
ATAAGGCTGCAGCGTTGATGAAAAGAAGCAGACATACAAATTTCTAGAGAGCTCAATGCTGCAGCGTTGAAGACTTTCCAAAAATAAAAGAAGTTGACGGTATTTTGAAAATTAGATTATTTGGAGCCTATTTAAGAGACTTTTTTCATAGATTTTGAGGAAGAGGCAGCAAGCAACAATTCTGGAGATTTGAAGCTAAGAACAAAGCAAGAAAATAAGAGAATTAGAGGAAGAATCAAGATCACAAAGCTCTAACTATTAGTTTTCTCTCTT
>NW_018398899.1:431-577 GCF_002168275.2 Theobroma umbraticum | reverse complement strand
AGACTAAAATTGGGATAGCATATGATCATATTAATTGATTTACGTATAGGATAGAGATATACCTATAGGCCATATGTAGCCAGATTAGAGCATGAACTTAATGAGTCTGTTTTAATTTCAATTCACATAGGGATATAGTGTTTTGA
>NW_018398899.1:0-269 GCF_002168275.2 Theobroma umbraticum | reverse complement strand
AGTATTTATTATTTTGATTTTTCTTAGTTTAAATTTGCTAACTTAGTTTTATTTAATATTATTTTGATATTGTTTGGATAAGATTAATTTGTTATAATTTTAGAACTTAGTAAACTTTTAGATCAATTGCCTATGGGATCGATACTCTACGTGCTAGTAAACTATCCATTTGATACATATACTTGCGTAGTAGAATTTTAACTGACAAGTTTTTTGCGCCGTTGTCGGGGAATTGTTTCTAGAATTTATACTAATACTAATACCAAGCA
>NW_018398898.1:2032-2140 GCF_002168275.2 Theobroma umbraticum | reverse complement strand
ATTTTTTTATATTTTTGACTAAAACACACTATAATTGAATGTCTAGCTTGAGAAACACGAAGAAAAAAGCATTCATTGGCAAGAAAATTCCATTTATAGTCACCCATT
>NW_018398898.1:1891-2022 GCF_002168275.2 Theobroma umbraticum | reverse complement strand
ACAAGAATTCATTGACAAGAAAAGTCCATTTATAGTCACCTATTCCTTAAAAAACCTTATTACTCACTTTAAATAGCTTTGTAATCTCATAATTGATTTTAAGTTGAATTTTTTTACATTTTTGGTTAAAA
>NW_018398898.1:1713-1868 GCF_002168275.2 Theobroma umbraticum | reverse complement strand
GCAGAAAAAGTCCATTTATAGTCTCATATTCTTTCAAAGGCCTTATTACTCGCTTTAAATTGTTTTACAATCTCATAATTGATTTTGAGTTGAATTTTTTAACTTTTTTAGTTAAAACAGACTATAAATGAATGTTTACCTCAAGAAACATGAAT
>NW_018398898.1:1388-1585 GCF_002168275.2 Theobroma umbraticum | reverse complement strand
TCGCTTTAAATTGTTTTATGATCTCATTATTGATTTTAAGTTGAATTTTTTTACTTTTTTGGTTTCAAAAAACTATAATTGATCATCTATCTTGAGAAAAGTGAAGAAAAAGGCATTCATTGGCAAGAAAAGTCAATTTATAATCTCTTATTCCTTCAAAAGCCTTATTACTTGCTTTAAATTGTTTTATAATCTCA
>NW_018398898.1:0-1297 GCF_002168275.2 Theobroma umbraticum | reverse complement strand
ATGATTCTATAATCTCATAATTGATTTTAAGTTGAATTATTTTATATTTTTCATAAAAACAGACTATAATTGAATGTTCACCTTGAGAAACATGTAGCAAAAGGCATTCATTGGGAAGAAAAGTCCATTTATAATCACCTATTGCTTCAAAAGCCTTACTACTCTCTTTAAATTGCTTTATAATCTCATAATTAATTTTAAGTTGAATGTTTTTACATTTTTTGTTAAAATAGACTATAATTGAATGTTTATCTCGAGAAACGTAAAGAAAAAGGTATTAATTGGCAAAAAAAGTCCATTTGTAGTCACTCATTCCTTCAAAAGCCTTAGTATTGGCTTTAAATGGTTTTATAATCTCATAATTTATTTTAAGTTGAATATTTTTAGATTTTTAATTAAAACAGACTATAATTGAATCTTTACCTCGAGAAACATAAAGAAAAAAGCATTTATTGGCAAGAAAAGTGCATTTATAGTCACCCGTTTCTTCAAAAACTTTATTACTCGCTTTAAATTGTTTTGTAATCTAATAATTGATTTTAAGTTGAATTGTTCTATATTTTTAGTTAAAACAGACTATAATTAAATATTTACCTCGAGAAACATGAAGAAACAAGCATTTATTGGTAATACAAGTCCATTTATAGTCTCCTATTCCTTCAATAGCCTTATTACTCGCTTTAAATTATTTTATAATCTCATTATTAATTTCAAGTTGAATTTTTTCACATTTTTTATTTCAATAGACTATAATTGAATGTCTATCTTGAGAAAAGTGAAGAAAAAGGCATTCATTCGCAAGAAAAGTCAATTTATAATCTCTTATTCCTTCAAAGGCCTTATTACGTGCTTTAAATTGTTTTATAATCTCATAATCGATTTTAAGCTGAATTTTTTCACATTTTTCGTTAAAACAGACTATAATTGAATGTTTGCCTCGGGAAACGTCAGAAAAAACCATTCATTGAGAAGAAAAGTCCATTTATAGTCACCTATTCCTTCAAAAGCCTTATTACTCGCTTTAAATGATTCTATAATCTCATAATTAATTTTAAGTAGAATTTTTTTATATTTTTCATTAAAACAGACTATAATTGAATTCTACCTCAGGAAACGTGTAAAAAAAGGCATTCATTGGGAAAAAAAATTTTATTTATATTCAACCATTCCTTCAAAGGCTTTATTACTCGATTTAAATTATTTTATAATCTTATAATTGATTTTAATTGAATGTTTTTATATTTTTCATTAAAACAGACTATAATTGATTGCCCGCCTCAAGAAACATGCAGAAAAA
>NW_018398897.1:0-1109 GCF_002168275.2 Theobroma umbraticum | reverse complement strand
AAAGTCTATTTATAGTCTCTCATTCTTTCAAAAGCCTTATTGCTCACAATAAATGGTTTTATAATCTCAAAATTGATTTTAAATTGATTTTTTTTATAGTTTTAGTTAAAACAGATTATAATTGAATGTTTGCCTCAAGAAATGTGAAGAAAAAAGCATTCATTAGCAAGAAAAGTCCATTTATAGTCACCAATTCCTTCAAAAGTCATAACTTGCTTTAAATGGTTTTATAATCTCATAATTGATTTTAAGTTCAATTTTATTAAATTTTTGGTTAAAACAAAATATAATTGAATGTCTACCTCAAGAAATTTGAAGGAAAAGGCATTCATTGGCAAGAAAAGTCCATTTATAGCCACTCATTCCCTCAAAAGCCTTATCACTCACTTTAAATGGTTTTATAGTCTCATAATTGATTTTAAGTTGAATTTTTTTTATATTTTTTGTTAAAACAAACTATAATTGAATGCTTGCCTCGGGAAGCATGAAGAAAAAGGCATTCATTGGCAAAAACAGTCTATTTATAGTCTTCTATTCCTTTGAAAGCCTTATTACTCACTTTAATTAGTTTTATAATGTCAAAATTGATTTTAAGTTAAATTTTTTTAAAATTTTTAGTTAAAAAAGGCTATAATTGAATGTTTACCTTAGGGAACGTGAAGAAAAAGCCATCTATTGGCACGAAAAGTCCATTTCATAGTCACTGAAGCTTTCGAAAGCCTTATTACTTGCTCTAAATTATTTTATAAGCTAATAATTGATTTTAAGTAGAAGATTTTTATTTTTTTGTTTAAAACAGACTATAATTAAAAGTCTACCTCAAGAAATGTGAAGAAAAAGGTATTTGTTGGTAAGAAAAGTTCATTTATAGTCATCCATTCCTTCAAAAGCCTTATCACTCACTTCAAATGCTTTTATTATCTCATAATTAATTTTAAGTTCAATTTTTTTTACGTTTTTGGTTAAAACATATTATAATTGAATGCCTGTCTCAGGAAACATGTAGAAAAAGTCATTCTTTGGGATGAAAATTCCATTTATAATGCCCCATTCCTTCGGAAGCCTTATTACTCAATTTAAATGGTTTTATAATCTCAAAATTGGTTTTA
>NW_018398896.1:1295-1429 GCF_002168275.2 Theobroma umbraticum | reverse complement strand
TCAAATAAACAATTTGTCAAAGCCCTTTAGTGATAAGCCTCTCAGTGCAATACAATTCTTTCATCAAGTGTCTCTGATAGGTCATTAAGCATGGCTTAGTGTCTACTTATGACATTCCATCTTAGTTCTCATAA
>NW_018398896.1:1098-1225 GCF_002168275.2 Theobroma umbraticum | reverse complement strand
GTCTAGACATTTAATCGCTTCTAAACCCGTAAGGGTAAAATCAAAATGTCATTTTCCATACAAGATGACCTAATGTCTCAGGTCTAAGAACTAGTTGCACGACTATCACATGAGAATATTTTGCATA
>NW_018398896.1:630-744 GCF_002168275.2 Theobroma umbraticum | reverse complement strand
TTTATGTTCCATTGGGCTTCATCAATTAATACTTAGTAACTCCTTATTATTGCACTTAAAATAAAAGAAAACCTCTATCACATATAATTATGCGATTAAATATATATTAAATGA
>NW_018398896.1:133-263 GCF_002168275.2 Theobroma umbraticum | reverse complement strand
GAAGCGAAAGCCATCCATTGATAAGAAAAGTCCATTTATAGTCACTCATACCTTCAAAACCTTTGTTACTCACTTTAAATGATTATATAATCTTATAAATAATTTTAAAATCGAATTTTTCTCATTTTTG
>NW_018398896.1:0-123 GCF_002168275.2 Theobroma umbraticum | reverse complement strand
AACATAATTTGATGTTTACATTGGGACACATGAAGCAAAAATCATGTATTAACAAAAAAAGTCAATTTGTAGTCACTCGTAACTTCAAAAGCCTTGTTACTAGCTTTATATGGTTTTATAAAT
>NW_018398895.1:4078-4259 GCF_002168275.2 Theobroma umbraticum | reverse complement strand
AATCAGTTATGCGATTATAAAACTATTTAAAGCGAGTAAAAAGGCTTTTGAAGGTATGAGTAACTATAAATGGGTTTTTCTTGTCAATGAATGGCTTTTTGTTCATGTTTCTCAACACATACAGTCAATTATAATCAGTTTCAGCCAAAAATATACAAAAATTCATCCTAAAGTCAATTAT
>NW_018398895.1:3936-4068 GCF_002168275.2 Theobroma umbraticum | reverse complement strand
AACTATTTAAAGCGAGTATTAAGGCTTTTGAAGAAATGGGTGACTATAAATGGGCTTTTCCTATCAATCAATGGCTTTTCCTTCATGTTTCTTAAGGCAGACAGTCAATCATAATATGTTTTAACTAAAAAT
>NW_018398895.1:1764-3789 GCF_002168275.2 Theobroma umbraticum | reverse complement strand
ATGGGCTTTTCTTGCATATGAATGGGTTTGTTTTCACGTTTCCTGAGGTAAACAATCAATTATAATCTATTTTAACCAAATATCTAAAAGAATTCGACCTAAAATCAGTTATGAGATTATAAAACTATGTAAAGCAAGTAATCAAACTTTTCAAGGCATGAGTGACTACAAATGGACTTTTCTTGTCAATGAATGGCTTTTTGTTCACGTTTCTCAAGGTAGCCAATAAATTATAATTTGTTTTTACCAAAAATATGAAAAAAAGTCAACTTACAATCAATTATGAGATTACAAAACCATTTAAAGCGATTAATAAGGCTTTTGAGGGAATGAGTGATTATAAATGAACTTTTCTTGCCAATGAATGCCTTTTTCTTTATTTTTTCCAAGGCGGACTTTAAATTATAATCTGTTGTAACTAAAAATATATAAAAAAAATTCAACTTCAAATTAATTATAAGATTATAAAACCATTTAAAGTGAGTAATAAGTCTTTCAAAGGCTTGAGTGACTATAAGTGGACTTTTTACACTAATGGATGACTTTTGATTCATGTTTCCTAAGGTAGACATTTAATTATAATATATTTTAATCAAAAATGAAAAAACATTCAAGTTAAAATCAATTATGAGATTATAAAAATAATTTAAAACGAGTAAGAAGGCTTCCGAAAGCTTAGGTGACTATAAATGCACTTTTCTTATTAATGAATGGCTTTTTCTTCATGTTTCCTAAGGCAGATATTTATTTATAATCTCTTTTAACAAAAAATGGAACAAAATTCAACTTAAAATCAGTTATGATATTATAAAACAATTAAAAGTGAGTAATAGGGCTTTCGAAGGCTCAAGTGACTATAAATTGGTTTTTCTTACAAATGAATGACTTTTTCTTTATGTTTCTCGCTGCAAACATTCAATTACAATCTGTTTTAATCAAAAAAGAAAAAAAATTCTACCTAAACTGAATTATGAGATTATAAAGCCATTTAAAGTGAGTAATAAGGCTTTTGAAGACATTGGTGACTATAAATGGACTTTTGTTGCCAATGAATGGCTTTTTCTTCATGTTTTTCATGGCAAACATTCAATTATAATTTGTTTAACCAAAAATGTAAAAACATTCAACTTAAAATCAATTATGAGATTATAAAAGCATTGAAATCGAGTAATAAGGCTTTCGAAGGCATGGGTGACTATAAATGAGCTTTTCTAGCAAATGAATAATTTTTTATTCATGTTTCCCTAGGCAAACATTCAATTGTAATCTGTTTTAACGAAAAATGTAAAAAAATTTAACGTAATATCAGTTATGCGATTATAAAACTACTTAAAGTGAGTAAAAAGGCTTTTGATGGCATGAGTAACTATAAATGGGCTTTTCTTGTCAATGAATGGAATTTTCTTCATGTTTCTCAACGCAGACAGTCAATTATAATCGATTTTAGCCAAAAATATACAAAAATTCATCCTAAAGTCAATTATGATATTGTAAAACCATTTAAAGCGAGTAATAAGGCTTTTGAAGAAATGGGTGACTATAAATGGGCTTTTCTTATCAATCAATAGCTTTTTCTGCATGTTTCTTAAGGTAGGCAATCAATTATAATATGTTTTAACCAAAAATGTTAAAAAAATCATCCTAAAATTAATTATGAGGTTGTAAAACCATTTAAAGTGAGTAATAAGACTTTCGAAGGCTTGGGTGACTATAAATGGGCTTTTCTTGCATAAGAATGGGTTTTTTTTCACGTTCCTTGAGGTAAACAATCAATTATAATATGTTTTAACTAAATATCTAAAAGAATTCAACCTCAAATCAGTTATGAGATTATAAAACTATGTAAAGCAAGTAATAAAACTTTTCAAGACATGAGTGACTATAAATGGGCTTTTCTTGCTAATGAATGGCTTTTTGTTCACATTTCTTAAGATAGCCAATAAATTATAATTTGTTTTAACCAAAACTATGAAAAAAGTCAACTTACAATCAATTATGAGATTACAAAACCATTTAAAGCGATTA
>NW_018398895.1:0-1664 GCF_002168275.2 Theobroma umbraticum | reverse complement strand
ATTTATAGTCACTCAAGCCTTCGAAAGCCTTATTACTCACTTTAAATGGTTTTACAACCTCATAATTGATTTTAGAATGAATTGTTTTACATTTTTGGTTAAAACAGATTATAATTGACTATCTACCATAAGAAACGTTAAGGAAAAGCCATTGATTGATAAGAAAAGCCCATTTATAGTCACTCATACCTTCTAAAGCCTTATTACTCGCTTTAAATGGTTTTACTACCTCATAATTGATTTTAGGATAAATTTTTATATATTTTTAGCTAAAACAGATTATAATTGACTGTCTGTCTTGAGAAACATGAAGGAAAAGCCATGGATTGATAAGAAAAGCCCATTTATAGTCACCCATACTTTCAAAAGCCTTATTACTCGCTTTAAATAGTTTTATAATCTCATAATTGATTTTAGTTCAATTTCTTTACATTTTTGGTTAAAACAAATTATAATTGGTTGTTTACCTTGGGAAATGTGAAGAGAAACCCATTCATTTGCAAGAAAAGCCCATTTATAGTTGCCCAAGCCTTCGAAAGCCTTATTACTCGCTTTAAATGGCTTTATAATCTCATAATTAATTTCTAGTTAAATTTTTTTATATTTTTGGTTAAAACGGATTATAATTGAATGTCTGTCTTAGAAAAAAGGAAGAAAAAGGCATTCATTGGCAAGAAAGGTCCATTTATAGTCACTCATTCCCTCAAAAGTCTTATTACTTGTTTTAAATAGTTTTGTAATCTCATAATTGATATGAAGTTGAATTTTCTTACATTTTTGGTTAAAAAAAATTATAATTGATTGTCTACCTTGAGAAACACGAACAAAAAATCATTCATTTACTAGAAAAGCCCATTTATAGTCACTCATATCTTCAAAAGCTTTACAACTCGCTTTAAATAGTTTTATAATCTCATAATTAATTTTAGATAGAATTTTTTTACATTTTTGGCTAAAACAGATTATAATTTACTGTCTGCCTTGAGAAACATGAAGAAAAAGCCATGATTGATAAGAAAAGCCCATTTATAGTCACCCATACCTTCGAAAGACTTATTACTTATTTTAAATGATTTTACAACCTCACAATTGATTTTAGGATGAATTTTTATATATTTTAGTTAAAACAGATTATAATTGACTGTCTACCTTAAAAAACGTGAAGGAAAAGCCATTGATTAATAAGAAAAGCCCATTTATAGTTACACATACCTTCAAAAGCCTTATTACTTGCTTTAAATGCTTTTACAACCTCATAATTGATTTTAGGATGAATTTTTATACATTTTTAGCTAAAACATATTATAATTGACTACTTGCCTTAAGAAACGTGAAGGAAAAGCCATTGATTGATAAGAAAAGCCCATTTATTATCACTCATACCTTCAAAAGCCTTATTACTCGCTTTAAATAGTTTTATAATCTCATAATTGATTTTAGGTTAAAGTTTTTTACATTTTTAGTTAAAACAGATTGTAATTGATTGTTTGTCTTATGAAACATGAAGGCAAAGTCATTCATTTGTAGGAAATGCCCATTTATAGTCACCCAAGCCTTCGAAAGCCTTATTACACGCTTTGAATGATTTTACAATCTCATAATTGATTTTAAGATGAATTTTATTACACTTTTTGTTAAAACATACTATAATTGACTGTTTACCT
>NW_018398894.1:1333-1488 GCF_002168275.2 Theobroma umbraticum | reverse complement strand
TAATAAGTCTTTTGAAGGCATGGGTGGTAATAAATTGACTTTTTTTGCCAATGGATATCTTTTTCTTCACGTTTCCTGAAGCAGATATTTAACTATAATCTGTTTTAATAAAAAAATATAAAAAAGTTCAACTTAAAACTATTTATGGGATTAGA
>NW_018398894.1:1218-1323 GCF_002168275.2 Theobroma umbraticum | reverse complement strand
CAATTATGAGGTTATAATATCATTTAATGCGAGTAATAAGGCTTTTGAAGTCATGGGTGACTATAAATAGACTTTTGTTGCCAATGGATATCATTTTCTTTACCT
>NW_018398894.1:777-889 GCF_002168275.2 Theobroma umbraticum | reverse complement strand
ATCTTTTTCTTCACGTTTCTCGAGATAGACATTCAATTATAATATGTTTTAACAAAAGTATAAAAAAATTCAAATTAAAATTAATTATGAGGTTATAAAATCATTAAAAGCG
>NW_018398894.1:635-753 GCF_002168275.2 Theobroma umbraticum | reverse complement strand
GGTGACTATAAATGGACTTTTCTTGCCAATGGATATCTTTTTCTTCCCGTTTCTCGAGGCAAAGAATCAATTATAATCTGTTTTAATAGAAAATATAAAAAAATTCAAATTAAAATCA
>NW_018398894.1:267-401 GCF_002168275.2 Theobroma umbraticum | reverse complement strand
AATCAATTATGTGGTTATAAAATTATTTAATGCGACTAATAAGGCTTTCGAAAGTATGGGTGACTCTAAATGGACTTTTCTTACCAATGGATATCTTTTCCTTCACATTTCTCCTGGAAGATATTTAATTATAA
>NW_018398894.1:0-140 GCF_002168275.2 Theobroma umbraticum | reverse complement strand
GGCATAGGTGACTATAAATGGACTTTTCTTGCCAATGGATACTTTTTTCTTCACATTTTTCAAAGTACACATTCAATTATAATCTGTTTTAATAAAATATAAAAAAAATTCAAATCAAAATCAATTATGAGGTTATAAAA
>NW_018398893.1:9262-9423 GCF_002168275.2 Theobroma umbraticum | reverse complement strand
ATAATTGAATGTCTACCTTAAGAAACATGAAGAAAAAGACATTCATTGGCAAGAGAAGTTCGGTTATAGTCACCCATTCCTTCAAAAGCCTTTTTACTCGCTTCAACTGGTTTTATAATCTCATAATTGATTTTAAGTTGATTTTTTTTACATTTTTTATT
>NW_018398893.1:8544-8996 GCF_002168275.2 Theobroma umbraticum | reverse complement strand
CTCGCTTTAAATGGTTTTATAATCTTATAATTGATTTTAAGTTTAATTGTTTTATATTTTTAGTTAAACAGACAATAATTGAATGTCTACCTTTAGAAAAGTGAAGAAAAAATTATTCATTGGTAAGAAAAGTCCATTTATAGTCAACCATTCCTTTAAAAGGCTTATTGCTCGCTTTAAATGGCTTTATAATCTCATAATTGATTTTAAGTTGAATGCTTTTACATTTTGGTTAAAATAGACTATAATTGATGGTCTACATTGTGAAATATGAA
Organism: Theobroma umbraticum; assembly: GCF_002168275.2. Taxonomy (NCBI): domain Eukaryota; kingdom Viridiplantae; phylum Streptophyta; class Magnoliopsida; order Malvales; family Malvaceae; genus Theobroma; species Theobroma umbraticum. The sequence goes on along the minus strand of NW_018398893.1, from coordinate 8,721 downwards.
GAAAAATGCATTCATTAGTAAGAGAAGTCTATTATATTCTCTCTTTCCTTTAAAAGTCTTATTACTCGCTTTAAATAGTTTTAGAATCTTATAATTGATTTTAAGCTGAATATTTTTACATTTTTAGTTAAAACAGATTATAATTGAATGCCTACCTTGAGAAATGTGAAGAAAAAG
>NW_018398893.1:8258-8405 GCF_002168275.2 Theobroma umbraticum | reverse complement strand
TCACTTTAAATAGTTTTATAATCTTATAATTGATTTTACGCTGAATATTTTTACCATTTTTTAAAACAGATTATAATTGAATGTCTACTTCGAGAAACGTGAAAAAAAATAGCATTTATTAGCAAGAAAAGTCTATTTATAGTCACC
>NW_018398893.1:7567-7895 GCF_002168275.2 Theobroma umbraticum | reverse complement strand
TAATCTCATCATTGATTTTAAGTTGAATTTTTTGATATTTTTGGTTAAAACAGACTATAATTGAATGTTTATCTCATGAAATATAAAAAAAAAAGGATTCATAGACAAAAAAGGTCTGTTTATAGCCACGCATTCCTTCAAAAGCCTTATTACTAGCTTTAAATGATTTTATGATCTAATAATTGATTTTAAGTTAAATTTTTTTATAGTTTTCATTAAAAATAGACTATAATTGAATGTCTGCCTCAGAAAACGTGTAGAAAAAGCCATTCATTACAAAAAAAAGTCTATTTATAGTCGCACATTCCTTCAAAAGCCTTATTACTCA
>NW_018398893.1:7121-7557 GCF_002168275.2 Theobroma umbraticum | reverse complement strand
TTTTATAATCCCATAATTGATTTTAATCTAAATTTGTTTACATTTTTTGATTAAAATAGACAATAATTGAATGTCTACCTTGAAAAATGTGAAGAAAAACGTACTCATTGGCAAGAGAAGTCCATTATAGTCACCCATTCGTTCAAAGGCCTTATTACTTACCTTAAATGATTTTTTTTCATTTTTCATTAAAACAGATTTTAATTGAATGTCTAGCTCGACAACAACAAAGAAAAAGGCATTCATAGGCAAGAAAAGTCCATTTATACTTACCTATTTCTTCAAAAGTCTTATTACTCGTTTTAAATAGTTTTATGATCTAATATTTGATTTTAAGTTGACTTTTTATATATTTTTGGTTAAAACAGATTATAAATGAATGTTTACCTTGAGAAATGTGAAGAAAAAAGCATTCATTGATAAGAAAAGTCCATTT
>NW_018398893.1:6537-6741 GCF_002168275.2 Theobroma umbraticum | reverse complement strand
TTAGCAAGAAAAGTCTATTTATAGTCACGCATTCCTTCAAAAGCCTTATTGCTAGCTTTAAATAGTTTTTCACATTTTTGGTTAAAACAAACTATAATTGAATGTCTACCTTGAGAAACTTGAAGAACAAGGGATTCATTAGCCAAAAAGGTCCATTTATAGTCACCCATTCCTTCAATAGCCTTATTACTCACTTTAAATAGT
>NW_018398893.1:6303-6437 GCF_002168275.2 Theobroma umbraticum | reverse complement strand
TTTTAAGTTGAATTTTTTTACATTTTTAGTTAAAATAGACTATAATTGAATGTCCACCTCAAAAAACATGAAAAAAAAGGATTCATTAGCAAGAAAAGTCTATTTATAGTCACACATTCCTTCAAAAGCCTTAT
>NW_018398893.1:6147-6282 GCF_002168275.2 Theobroma umbraticum | reverse complement strand
AACATTTTTTGTTAAAACAGACTATAATTGAATGTCTACCTCGAGAAACTTGAAAAACAAGAGATTCATTAGTAAAAAAAGTCCATTTATAGTCACCTATTCCATCAATAGCCTTATTACTCACTTTAAATGGTT
>NW_018398893.1:5975-6137 GCF_002168275.2 Theobroma umbraticum | reverse complement strand
ATAATTGATTTTAAGTTAAATTTTTTTGTATTCTTCATTAAAACAGGCTATAATTGAATGCCTCCCTTGAGAAACATGTAGAAAAAGCTATTCATTGGCAAGAAAAGTCCTTTTATAGTCACACATCCATTCAAAAGCCTTATTACTCGCTTTAAATGGTTT
>NW_018398893.1:5514-5965 GCF_002168275.2 Theobroma umbraticum | reverse complement strand
GAATTGATTTTAAGTTGAATTTTTTAACATTTTTCAGTAAAACAGGCTATAATTGAATGTCTGCCTTGAGAAATGTGAAGAAAAAGCCGTTCATTGAGAAAAGAAAGTCTATTTATAGTCACTCATTCCTTCAAAAACCTTATTAGTCGCTTTAAATAATTTTATAATCTCATAATTGATTTTCAGTTGAATTTTTTTACATTTATTATTGAAATAGGCTATAATTAAATATTTACCTCCCAGAAACGTGTAGAAAAACCCATTCATTGGTAAGAAAGGTCCATTTATAGTCACCCATTCCTTCAAAGCTTTACTATTCCCTTTAAATAGTTTTATAATACCAGAATTAGTTCTAAGTTGAATTTTTTTACATTTTTGGTTAAAACAGAGAATAAATGAAAGTCTACCTCGAGAAACGTGAAGAAAAAAGTATTCATTAGTAAGAAAAGTC
>NW_018398893.1:5362-5504 GCF_002168275.2 Theobroma umbraticum | reverse complement strand
CATCCATTCCTTCAAAAACCTTATTACTCACTTGAAATAGTTTTATAATGTTATAATTGATTTTAAGTTAAATTTTTTTTACATTTTTCCATAAAGCAGACTATAATTGAATGTCTGCCTTAGGAAATGTGTAAAAAAAGTC
>NW_018398893.1:5274-5352 GCF_002168275.2 Theobroma umbraticum | reverse complement strand
AAGAAAAGTCCATTTATACTCACTTATTCCTTCAAAAGCCTTATTACTCGCTTCTAATGGTTTTATAATCTCATAATT
>NW_018398893.1:4643-5264 GCF_002168275.2 Theobroma umbraticum | reverse complement strand
TAAATTTGTTTTTACATTTTTGGTTAAAACAGACTATAATTGAATGTCTACCTCAAAAAATATGAAAAAAATGGATTCATTAGCAAGAAAAGTCTATTTATAGTCACACATTCCATCAAAAGCCTTATTGCTAGCTTTAAATAGTTTTTAACATTTTTGGTTAAAAGAGACTATAATTGAATGTCTACCTCGAGAAACTTGAAGAACAAGGGATTCATTTGCAAAAAAGGTCCATTTATAGTCATCCATTCCTTCAATAGCCTTATTACTCGCTTTAAATGGTTTTACAATCTCATAATTTATTTTAAGTTAAATATTTTTGCATTCTTCATTAGAACAGACTATAATTGAGTGCCTTCCTTGAGAAACATGTAGAGAAAGCTATTCATTGGCAAGAAAAGTCCATTTATAGTCACTCATCCATTCAAAAGCCTTATTACTCACTTTAAATGGTTTTATCATCTCATAATTGATTTAAGTTGAATTTTTTTATATTTTTTAGTAAAACAGACTATAATTGAATGCTTGCCTTGAGAAATGTGAAGAAAAAGCCATTCATTGAGAAAAGAAAGTCCAGTTATGCCACCCATTCCTTCAAAAGCCTTATTACTCGTTTTAAAT
>NW_018398893.1:4131-4633 GCF_002168275.2 Theobroma umbraticum | reverse complement strand
TCTCATAATTGATTTTAAGTTAAATTTTTTTATATTTATCATTAAAACAGACTATAATTAAGTATCTACCTTGAGAAACGTGTAAAAAAACCCATTCATTGATAAGAAAGGTCTATTTATAGTCACCTATTCCTTCAAAGTCTTATTATTCCCTTTAAATGGTTTTATAATACCAGAATTAGTTTTAAGTTGAATGTTTTTTACATTTTTGCTGAAAATAGACTATAAATGAAAGTTTACCTCGAGAAACGAAAAAAAAAAGCATTCATTAGTAAGAAAAGTCTATTTATAGTCATCCATTCCTTCAAAACCCTTATTACTTGTTTTAAATAGTTTTATAATATGATAATTGATTTTAAGTTAAATTTTTTTTATATTTTACTTTACACCAGACTATAATTAAATGCCTACCTTAGTAAACGTTTAAAAAAAGCCATTCATTAGAAAAAAAAATCTATTTATACTCACCTATTTCTTCAAAAGCCTTATTAGTCACTTTAAA
>NW_018398893.1:4002-4121 GCF_002168275.2 Theobroma umbraticum | reverse complement strand
ATCTCATAATTAATTTTAAGTTGAATTTCTTTTCACATTTTTTATTAAAACAGTCTATAAATGAATGTTTACCTCGAGAAACATGATGAAAAAGGTATTCATTGGCAAGAAAAGTCCAT
>NW_018398893.1:3802-3992 GCF_002168275.2 Theobroma umbraticum | reverse complement strand
CCATTCCTTCAAAAGCTTTATTACTCACTTTAAACGATTTCATAATCTCATAATTGATTTTCAGTTGAATTTTTTTACTTTTTGCATTACAACAGACTATAATTAAATGCTTTCTTAGAAAAACATGTAGGAAAATCCATTCATTGAGAAGAAAAGTCCATTTATAGTTACCCATTCCTTCAAAAGCCTT
>NW_018398893.1:3263-3572 GCF_002168275.2 Theobroma umbraticum | reverse complement strand
AACATTTTTTGTTAAAACAGACTATAATTGAATGTCTACCTCGAGAAACTTGAAGAACAAAGGATGCATTAGCAAAAAAGGGCTGTTTATAGTCACTTATTCCTTCAATAGCCCTATTACTTGCTTTAAATAGTTTTACAACCTCATAATTGATATTAAGTTAAATTTTTTTTACATTCTTCTTTAAACTACACTATAATTAAATGCCTCCCTTGAGAAACATGTAGAAAAAGCTATTCATTGGCAAGAAAAGTCTATTTATAGTCACTTATCCATTTAAAAGCCTTATTACTCGCTTTAAATGGTTTT
>NW_018398893.1:3099-3253 GCF_002168275.2 Theobroma umbraticum | reverse complement strand
AATTGATTTTAAGTTGAATTTTTTTACATTTTCAGTAAAACAGACTAGAATTGAATGCTTGTCTTGAGGAAAGTGAAGAAAAAGCCATTCATTGAGAAAAGAAAGTCCATTTATAGTCACCTATTTCTTCAAAAGCCTTATTACTCGCTTTAAA
>NW_018398893.1:2889-2999 GCF_002168275.2 Theobroma umbraticum | reverse complement strand
TTTAAAGCGAGTAATAAGGCTTTTGAAGGAATGGGTGACTATAAATAGACTTTGTTTCCTCAATGAATCGCTTTTTCTTTACATTTCTCAAGGTAGACATTCAATTATAG
>NW_018398893.1:2503-2675 GCF_002168275.2 Theobroma umbraticum | reverse complement strand
AATCAATTATGAGATTATAAAACCATTTAAAGCGAGTAATAAGGCTTTTGAATGGATGAGTGACTATAAATGGACTTTTCTTGCTATTGAATAACTTTGTCTACATGTTTCTCAAGGGAGGCATTCAATTATAGTCTGTTTTAATAAAAAATGTAAAAAAATTTAACTTAAA
>NW_018398893.1:2266-2483 GCF_002168275.2 Theobroma umbraticum | reverse complement strand
ACCATTTAAAGCGAGTAATAAGGCTATTGAAGGAATGAGTGACTATAAATGGACCTTTTTTGCTAATGTATCCCTTGTTCTTCAAGTTTCTCGAGGTAGACATTCAATTATAGTCTGTTTTAACCAAAAATGTTAAAAACTATTTAAAGCTAGCAATAAGGCTTTTGAAAAAATGCGTGACTATAAATAGACTTTTCTTGCTAATAAATCTTTTTTT
>NW_018398893.1:2019-2178 GCF_002168275.2 Theobroma umbraticum | reverse complement strand
ATAATTTAAAAGGAGTAATAAGGCTTTTGAAGGAATTGGTGATTATAAATGGACTTTTTTTCTTAATGAATGGCTTTTTCTACACGTTTCTTGAGGTAGGCATTTAATTATAGTCTGTTTTAATAAAAAAATAAAAAAATTCAACTTAAAATCAATTAT
>NW_018398893.1:1788-2004 GCF_002168275.2 Theobroma umbraticum | reverse complement strand
AGGCTTTTGAAAGAATGAGTGACTATAAATGGACTTTTCTTGCCAATGAATGCCCTTTTCTTCTCGTTTCTTAGGGTAAGCATTCAATTATAGTCTGTTTTAACTAAAAATACAGAAAAAATCAACTTAAAGTTAATTATGAGATTATAAAACCATTTAAAGTGAGTAACAAGACTTTTAAAGGAATGGGTAACTATAAATGGACTTTTCTTACCA
>NW_018398893.1:1674-1778 GCF_002168275.2 Theobroma umbraticum | reverse complement strand
TTTTCTTTATGTTTCTCGAGATAAACATTCATTTATAGTCTGTATTAACTAAAAATGTATAAAAATTCAACTTAAAATCAATTATTAGATTATAAAACTATTTA
>NW_018398893.1:1418-1664 GCF_002168275.2 Theobroma umbraticum | reverse complement strand
TAAGGCTTTTGAAGAAATGGGTGACTATAAATAGATTTTTCTTATCAATGAATGCCTTTTTCTTTGCCATTCTTGAGGTAGACATTTAATTATAATCTGTTTTAACCAAAAAGGAAAAAAAAATTGGAGATTTTGAGATTATAAAATCAATTTTAAAGTGAGTAATAAGGCCTTTGAACGAATGGGTGGCTATAATGGACTTTTCTTGCCAATGAATGCATTTTTCTTGGCATTTCTCGAGGTAGA
>NW_018398893.1:1176-1342 GCF_002168275.2 Theobroma umbraticum | reverse complement strand
TTTAAAGTGAGTAATAAGACTTTTCAAGAATTGGGTGACTATAAATAGACTTTTCTTCATAAGGAATGGCTTTTTCTGCACGTTTCCTAAGACAGGCATTCAATTATAGTCTATTTTAATGAAAAATGTAAAAAATTGTAACTTAAAATCAATTATTAGATTATAA
>NW_018398893.1:905-1166 GCF_002168275.2 Theobroma umbraticum | reverse complement strand
AGCTAGTAATAAGGCTTTTGAAGGAATGCATGGCTATAAACAGACTTTTTTTTATCTATGAATCCTTTTTCTTCATATTTCTCGAAGTAGACATTCAATTATAGTCTGTTTCAACCAAAAATATAAAACAATTTAACTTAAAATCAATTAAGAGATTATAAAACGATTTAAAGTGAGTAAGAAGGCTTTTGAACAAATGAGTGACTATAAATGGACTTTACTTCCCAATGAATGCCTTTTTCTTCATGTTTCTAAAGGTAG
>NW_018398893.1:516-683 GCF_002168275.2 Theobroma umbraticum | reverse complement strand
ACAATTTAAAGCTTGTAATAAGGCTTTTGAAGGAATAGGTGACTATAAATGGATTTTTTTTCTTAATGAATGGCTTTTTCTATATGTTTCATGAGGTACACATTCAATTATACTCTATTTTAATGAAAAATGTAAGAACATTCAACTTAAAATTATTTATGAGATTA
>NW_018398893.1:327-506 GCF_002168275.2 Theobroma umbraticum | reverse complement strand
TAAAGCGAGTAATAAGGCTTTTGAAAGATTGGTGACTATAAATGGACTTTTCTTGATAATGAATGCCTTTCTCTTCATATTTCTCGAGGTACACATTCAATTATAATCTGTTTTAACTAAAAATGTAAAAATATTCAGCGTAAAATCAATTATAAGATTATAAAACCATTTAAAGCGAG
>NW_018398893.1:203-317 GCF_002168275.2 Theobroma umbraticum | reverse complement strand
TTTGAAGGATTGAGTGACTATAAATGGACTTTTCTTGCTAATGAATACCTTTTTCTTCACATTTCTCGAGGTAAGCATTCAATTATAATCTGTTTTAACCAAAAATGTAAAAAA
>NW_018398893.1:0-177 GCF_002168275.2 Theobroma umbraticum | reverse complement strand
TATAAAACCATTTAAAGCGTGTAATAAGGCTTTTGAAGGAATGGGAGACTATAATGGACTTCCCTTTCCAATGAATGCATTTTTCTTCACGTTTCTTAATGTAGAGCATCAATTATAGTCTGTTTTAACAAAAATGTAAATGCATTCAAGTTAAAATCAATTATGAAATTATAAAGC
>NW_018398892.1:983-1112 GCF_002168275.2 Theobroma umbraticum | reverse complement strand
AGAAATTTCAACCTAATAATAAAGCTTAGCATGAGAATTTACATAACACTCAAAAAATATTCACATGTTTTGAACAATCAAGATAGGAATATAACTGAGTTCTCATCATTGAATAGGTAAATTAAATGA
>NW_018398892.1:341-494 GCF_002168275.2 Theobroma umbraticum | reverse complement strand
AAAAAGCTTGAGGTGTGAAAGTAGTCTCCTCTTAAGATGAGGTTGTAGTGGCTTAAACTCAAGATTTGGTGCTTGCTCAACCCAATATGGTGGAATACACTGACTTTTACCTAACTTCTCAAATTGAGTTCTTCTTGGATAATGCACTTTTGG
>NW_018398892.1:0-116 GCF_002168275.2 Theobroma umbraticum | reverse complement strand
GGAAAGGAATAGGAGGCACATATGGCTTGACTTGTGGTGGTGTAGATACTTCCTGCTTTTGCTAATTTTTCATCTCGAACTTGATTGCTGGAAGTGTTACCTTGATCTACTTTATC
>NW_018398891.1:2658-2757 GCF_002168275.2 Theobroma umbraticum | reverse complement strand
TCACGTTCCCTAAGGCAGACATTCAATTACATCCTTTTAACTAAAAATGCAAAATAATTCAACTTGAGGTCAATTATGAGATTATAAAACCATTTAAAG
>NW_018398891.1:2174-2648 GCF_002168275.2 Theobroma umbraticum | reverse complement strand
GGATTTTGAAGAAATGGGTGACTATAAATGCACTTTTCTTGCCAATGAATGCCTTTCTCTTCACATTTCTCAAGGTAGACATTCAACTATAATCTATTTTAACCAGAAATGTAAAAAAATTCAACTTAAAATTAATTATGAGTTTATAAACCATTTAAAGCAAATAATAAGGCTTTCGAAGGCTTGAGTGACTATAAATAGAATTTTCATGCCAATGGATGGATTTTGCTTCACGTTCCTTAAGGCAAACATTAAATTATATCCTTTTTTAACCAAAAATATAAAACAATTCAACTTGAAGTCAATTATGAGATTATTAAACCATTTAAAGTGAGTAATCAAGCTTTTGAAGGAATGAGAGAGTATAAATAAACTTTTATTCCTAATGAATGGTTTTTTCTACACATTTCTCAAGGTAGACATTCAATTATTATCTGTTATAACCAAGAATGTAAAAAAAATAAACTTAAAATC
>NW_018398891.1:1691-1870 GCF_002168275.2 Theobroma umbraticum | reverse complement strand
AAATGGACTTTTCTTCTCAATGAATTGCTTTTTCTTCATGTTTCTTGAGACAAGCATTCAATTATAGTCTATTTTAATAAAAAATGTAAAAACATTAACTTAAAATCAATTTTGAGATTATAAATCCATTTAAAGTGAGTAATAAGTCTTTTGAAAGAATGGGTGACTATAAATGGACT
>NW_018398891.1:1288-1465 GCF_002168275.2 Theobroma umbraticum | reverse complement strand
AGGCTTGAGCGACTGTAAATGGACTTTTCTTCTCAATGAATGACTTTTTCTATATGTTTCCTAAGACAAGCATTCAATGACAGTTTGTTTTACTGAAAAATGTAAAAATATTTAACTTAAAATAAATTGTGAGATTATAAAACCATTTAAAGCGACTAATAAGGCTTTTGAAGGAAT
>NW_018398891.1:1059-1278 GCF_002168275.2 Theobroma umbraticum | reverse complement strand
AAATGGACTTTTCTTGCTAATGAATGTCTTTTCTTTCATATTTTTTGAGGTAGACATTGAATTATAATCCGTTTTCGTCAAAAATGCACAAGTAATTCAATTTAAGATTAATTTTGAGATTGTAAAGCCATTTAAAGTGGGTAATAAGGCTTTTGAAGCAATAACTGACTATAAATAGACTTTTCTTACCAATGAATGCCTTTTCCTTTATGTTTCTCA
>NW_018398891.1:869-1029 GCF_002168275.2 Theobroma umbraticum | reverse complement strand
CCAAAAATGTAAAATAATTCAACTAAAAATTAATTATAAGTTTATAAAACCATTTAAAGCAAGTAATAAGGCTTTCGAAAGTTTAAGTGACTATAAATGGACTCGTCATGCCAATGCATGGCTTTTGCTTCCCGTTCTCCAAGACAGACATTCAATTATA
>NW_018398891.1:535-704 GCF_002168275.2 Theobroma umbraticum | reverse complement strand
TCAACTTGAAATCAATTATGAGATTATAAAACCATTTAAAGCGAGTAATAAGACATTTGTAGGAACGGAAGACTATAAATGGACTTTTCTTTCTAATGAATGGCTTTTTCTACACGTTTCTAGAGGTAAACAATCAATTATTATCTGTTTTAACCAAAAATGTAAAAAA
>NW_018398891.1:250-525 GCF_002168275.2 Theobroma umbraticum | reverse complement strand
AAATCAATTTTGAGATTAAAAAATCATTTAAAGTGAGTAATAAGGCTTTTAAAGAAATAGGTGACTATAACTGTACTTTTCTTGTCAATGAATACCTTCTTCTTCATGTTTCCCAAGGTAAATATTCAATTATAATCTATTGTAACCAAAAATGTTAAAATATTCAATCTAAAATCAATTATGAGATTATAAAACCATACAAAGTGAGTAATAAGACTTTTAAGGGACTATAAATAGATTTTTCTTCCAATGAATGCCTTTTTCTTCATGTTTCT
>NW_018398891.1:151-240 GCF_002168275.2 Theobroma umbraticum | reverse complement strand
ATTCAATTATAATCTGTTTTAACAAAAAATGTACAGAAATTCAACTTAATATCAATTATGAAATTATAAAACCTTTTAAAGTGAGTAAT
>NW_018398891.1:0-141 GCF_002168275.2 Theobroma umbraticum | reverse complement strand
AAGGAATGAGAGACTATAAATGGGCTTTTCTTGTCAATGAATGACTTTTTTACATGTTTTCCAAGGTAGGCATTCAATGATAGTCTTTTTTAATGAAAAATATAAAAATATTTAACTTAAAATCAATTGTGAGATTATAAA
>NW_018398890.1:3483-3605 GCF_002168275.2 Theobroma umbraticum | reverse complement strand
TTTTTTACATTTTTGATTAAAACATACTATAATTGAATGTCTACCTCGAGAAAGATAAAGAAACAACTATTCGTTGACAAGAAAAGTCCATTTAGAGTCACCTATTCCTTCAAAAAGCTTAT
>NW_018398890.1:3082-3274 GCF_002168275.2 Theobroma umbraticum | reverse complement strand
TTTTATAGTCTCATAATTGATTTTAAGTTAAATATTTTTACATTTTTTGTTAAAATAGAGTATAATTGATTGTCTGCCTCAGTAAACGTATAGAAAAAGCCATTCATTGAGAAGAAAAGTGCTTTTATAGTCACTCATTCCTTAAGAAGCCTTATTACCCGCTTTAAATGGTTTTATAATCTCATAATTGAT
>NW_018398890.1:2948-3072 GCF_002168275.2 Theobroma umbraticum | reverse complement strand
ATTTTTTTACATTTTTCTTTAAAATAGACTATAATTGAAAGCCTGGCTTAGGAAAGGTGTGGAAAAAGTAATTCATTCAGAAGAAAAATCCATCTTTAGTCACCCATTATTTCGAAAGCCTTAT
>NW_018398890.1:2796-2938 GCF_002168275.2 Theobroma umbraticum | reverse complement strand
AAATGATTTTATATTCTCATAATTGATTTTAGGCTGAATTTTTTTACATTTTTCTTTAAAACATTCAATAATTGAATGTCTAACTCGAGAAACGTATAGAAAAAGTCATTGATTATGAAGAAAAGTCTATTTATAGTCACCC
>NW_018398890.1:2609-2778 GCF_002168275.2 Theobroma umbraticum | reverse complement strand
TTACTCGCTTTAAATTGTTTCATAATCTCATAATTGATTTTGAGTTGAATTTTTCAATATTTTTGATTAAAATATGCTATAATTGAATGTCTACCTTGAGACACATGAAGAAAGAAGCATTCATTGATAAGAAAAGTCCATTTAGAGTCACCCATTCTTTCAAAAATCT
>NW_018398890.1:2295-2405 GCF_002168275.2 Theobroma umbraticum | reverse complement strand
GTTGAATTTTTTTACATTTTTCTTTAAAACAGACTATAATTGAAAGTCTGCCTCGGGAAAGGTGTAGAAAAAGTCATTCATTGAGAAGAAAAATCCATTTTTAGTCACCC
>NW_018398890.1:1931-2187 GCF_002168275.2 Theobroma umbraticum | reverse complement strand
TTTTAAGTTAAATTTTTTTATATTTTTCTATAAAACAGACAATAATTGAATGACTAATTTAAGAAATGTGCAAAAAAAGCCATTGATTGAGAAGAAAAGTTCCTTTATAGTCACCCATTCCTTCCAAAGGCATATTACTCACTTTAAATAGTTTTATAATCTCATAATTAATTTTAAGCTAAATGTTTTTATATTTTTGATGAAAACATATTATAATTTAAATGTCTACCTCGAGAAACATGAAGAAACAAGCATT
>NW_018398890.1:1736-1866 GCF_002168275.2 Theobroma umbraticum | reverse complement strand
TGCTTTAAATAGTTTTATAATGTCATAAGTGATTTTAAGTTGAAGTTTTTTACATTTTTGATTAAAACATACTATGATTGAATATCTACCTCAAGAAACGTGAAGAAACAAGCATTCATTGACAAGAAAA
>NW_018398890.1:1410-1570 GCF_002168275.2 Theobroma umbraticum | reverse complement strand
TACATTTTTTGTTAAAACAGACTATAATTGAATGTCTACCTTGGGAAACATGCAAAAAAAGCCATTCATTGAGGAGAAAAGTCGATTTATAGTCCCTTATTCATTCAAAAGCCTTATTACCCACTTTAAATGGTTTTATAATCTTATAATTGATTTTAAG
>NW_018398890.1:1067-1222 GCF_002168275.2 Theobroma umbraticum | reverse complement strand
CATTTTTTGTTAAAACAGACTATAATTGAATGTCTACCTTAGGAAACATGCAAAGAAAGCCATTCATTGAGGAAAAAAGTCCATTTATAGTCACTTATTCATTTAAAAGCCTTATTACCCGCTTTAAATTGTTTTATAATCTCATAATTGATTTT
>NW_018398890.1:420-552 GCF_002168275.2 Theobroma umbraticum | reverse complement strand
CTTATTACTCGCTTTAAATAATTTTATAATCTCATAATTGATTTTAAGTTTAATCTTTTTTGTATTTTTTTTAAAATAGACTATAATTGAATATCTGTCTTGAGACATGTGCAAAAAAAGCTATTCGTTGAG
>NW_018398890.1:0-410 GCF_002168275.2 Theobroma umbraticum | reverse complement strand
CATTTATAGTCATTTATTCCTTCAAAAGCCTTTTTACCCGCTTTAAATGGTTTTATAATCTCATAATTAATTTTAAGTTGAATTATTTTGACATTGTTCTTTAAAACAGACTATAATTGAAAGCCTAGCTTAGAAAATATGTAGAAAAAGCCATTCATTGAGAAGAAAAATCTATTTTTAGTCATCTATTCATTCGGAAGCCTTATTACTCAGTTTAAATGATTTTATAATCTCATAATTGATTTTAACTTGAACGGTTTTACATTTTTCTTTAAAACAGACAATAATTGAATCTCTATCGTAAGAAACGTATAGGAAAAGCCATTAATTGAGAATAAAAGTCCATTTATAGTCAATCATTCCTTCAAAAGGCTTATTACTCACTTTGAATAGTTTTATAATCTCATAAT
>NW_018398889.1:1110-1223 GCF_002168275.2 Theobroma umbraticum | reverse complement strand
TGATTTAAATTTGAATTCTTTGTACATTTTTTGTTAAAACAGATTATAATTGAAGTTCAACCTCAAGAAACGTGAAGAAAAAGGCATACATTGGCAAGAAAAATCTGTTTATA
>NW_018398889.1:982-1100 GCF_002168275.2 Theobroma umbraticum | reverse complement strand
CCTTCAAAAACCTCATTACTCGCTTTAAATGGTTTAATAATGCCATAATTGATTTTTAGTTGACGTTTTTTACATTTTCGGTTCAAACAGACTATAATTGAATGTCAATCTTGAGAAA
>NW_018398889.1:595-779 GCF_002168275.2 Theobroma umbraticum | reverse complement strand
TTAAATGATTTTATAATCTCAAAATTAATTTAAATTTGAATTCTTTGTACATTTGTGGCTAAAACAGATTATAATTGAATGTTAACCTCAAGAAAAATGAAGAAAAACGCATACATTGACAAGAAAAATATATTTATAGTCACCCATTCTTTCAAAAGCCTTATTACTCGCTTTAAATGGTTTT
>NW_018398889.1:214-415 GCF_002168275.2 Theobroma umbraticum | reverse complement strand
TGGCAAGAAAAGTGCAATTATAGTCACCCATTCCTTCAAAAGCCTTAATACTCACTTTAAATGTTTTTGCAATCTTAAAATTGATTGAAATTTGAATTCTTTGTACATTTTTAGTTAAAAAGATTATAATTCAATGTCAGCGTCAAGAAATGTGAAGGTAAAGGCATTCATTGCAAGAAAAGTCCATTAATAGTCACCCAT
>NW_018398889.1:0-132 GCF_002168275.2 Theobroma umbraticum | reverse complement strand
GTTAAAACATACTAGAATTGATGTCTAACTTGAAAAATCTAAAGAAAAATCATTTGCAAGAAAGGTCCATTTATAGTAACCCATTCCTTCAAAAGCCTTATTACTCACTTTAAATTTTTTTATAATCTCAAA
>NW_018398888.1:941-1087 GCF_002168275.2 Theobroma umbraticum | reverse complement strand
TTTAAAGTGAGTAATAAGGCTTTTGAAAGAATGAGTGACTATAAATGGACTTCTGTTTCCAATGAATGCTCTTGTCTTTTTGTTTCTGAGGGTAGACGTTCAATTATAATATTTTTCAACTAGAAAAGCAAAAAAATTTGAACTTA
>NW_018398888.1:753-931 GCF_002168275.2 Theobroma umbraticum | reverse complement strand
TAAGATTATAAAACTATTTAAAGTGATTAATAATTCTTTTGAAGTAATGGGTGACTATAAAAAGACTTTTTTTACTAATGAATACTTTTTTCTTCATGTTTCTCATGGCATAGATTCAATTCTTGTGTATTTTAACCAAAAATGTGCAAAACATTCAAATTTAAATCAATTTTGAGAT
>NW_018398888.1:224-497 GCF_002168275.2 Theobroma umbraticum | reverse complement strand
GACTATAAATGGACTTTTCTTGCTAATGAATGCTTTTTTCTTCATGTTTCTCAATGTAGACATTCAATTCTAATCTTTTTTAACAAAAAATGTATAAAGAATTCAAATTTAAATCACTTTTGAGATTATGAAACTATTTAAAGTGAGTAATAAGGCTTTTGAATGAATGAGTGACTATAAATGGACTTCTCTTACCAATGAATGCTCTCTTCTTGATGTTTCTGAGGGTAGACGCTCAATTATAATATGTTTTAACCAGAAAAGCAAAACAAT
>NW_018398888.1:100-214 GCF_002168275.2 Theobroma umbraticum | reverse complement strand
AATCAATTTTGAGATTATAAAACCATTTAAAGTGATTAGTAAGGCTTTTGAAGTAATGGGTGAATATAAATAGACTTTTTTTACAAATGAATACTTTTTTCTTCATGTTTCTCA
>NW_018398888.1:0-90 GCF_002168275.2 Theobroma umbraticum | reverse complement strand
TCAATTCTAGTGTATTTTAACCAAAAATATACAAGCCATTGAAATTTAAATCAATTTTGAGATTATAAAACCATTTAAACTGAGTAATAA
>NW_018398887.1:1058-1168 GCF_002168275.2 Theobroma umbraticum | reverse complement strand
TGAGAAACATGAAGAAAAAAGTATTCATTGGTAAGAAAAGTCTATTTATAGTCAGCCAATCCTTCGCAAGCCTTTTCGCTAGCTTTAAATTATTTTATAATCTTATAATT
>NW_018398887.1:934-1048 GCF_002168275.2 Theobroma umbraticum | reverse complement strand
TGAATTGTTTTACATTTTTTATTAAAACAAACTATAATTGAATGGCTGCCTCGAGAAACTTGTAGAAAAAGTCATTCATTGAGAAGAAAAGTTCATTTATAGTCACTCATTCCT
>NW_018398887.1:742-911 GCF_002168275.2 Theobroma umbraticum | reverse complement strand
AAATTATTTTATAATCTCATAATTGATTTTAAGTTAAATTTTTTAACATTTTTACTTAAAATAGATTATAATTGAATGTCTACCTCAAGAAACGTGGAGAAAATTGCATTCATTTGAAATGAAAGTCCATTATAGTCACCCATTCCTTCAAAAGCCTTATTTCTCACTT
>NW_018398887.1:417-732 GCF_002168275.2 Theobroma umbraticum | reverse complement strand
TATAATCTCAAAATTAATTTTAAGTTGAATATTTTAACATTTTTGGTTAACACAGACTACAATTGAATTCCTGCTGCAAGAAACGTGTAGAAAATATCATTCGTTGAGAATTAAAGTCCATATACAGTCACCCTTTCCTTCAAAAGCCTTATTGCTCACTTAAAATTGTTTTATAATGTCAGAATTGATTTTAAGTATAATTGTTTTATATTTTTGGTTAAAGAAAACTATAATTAAATGTCTTCCACAAGAAACATAAATAAAAAAGCATTCATTAGCAAGAAAAGTCCATTTATAGTCACTCATTCCTTCAAA
>NW_018398887.1:124-267 GCF_002168275.2 Theobroma umbraticum | reverse complement strand
ACATTTTTCATTAAAACAGACTATAATTGAATGCTTGCCTCAAAGGATGTGTAGAAAAAGCCATTCATTGAGAAGAAAAATCAACTTAGAGCCACCCATTCCTTGAAAAGCCTTATTGCTTGCTTTAAATTGTTTTATAATCT
>NW_018398887.1:0-114 GCF_002168275.2 Theobroma umbraticum | reverse complement strand
TTTAAGTTGAATTTTTTTTACATTTTTAGTTAAAACAGATTATAATTCAATGTCTACCCCAAGAAACATGAAGAAAAACATATTCATTTGCAAGGAAAGTCCATTATAGTCACC
>NW_018398886.1:3106-3226 GCF_002168275.2 Theobroma umbraticum | reverse complement strand
ATTAAATGTCTACCTCAAGAAATGTGAAGAAAAAGGCATTCATTTGGAAGAAAAGTCCATTTATACCCACCCATTCTTTCAAAACCGTTATTACTCACTTTGAATGGTTTTATAATCTCA
>NW_018398886.1:2981-3096 GCF_002168275.2 Theobroma umbraticum | reverse complement strand
TAAGTTTAATTTTTTTATATTTTTGTTAAAACATATTATAATTGACTATCTACATCGAGAAACGTGAAAAAAAAGGTATTCATTGACAAGAAATATCCATTTATAGTTACCCATT
>NW_018398886.1:2806-2966 GCF_002168275.2 Theobroma umbraticum | reverse complement strand
TTACTCTCTTTAAATGGTTTTATAATCCCATAATTGATTTTAAGTTGAATTTTTAACAGTTTTCATTAAAACAAATTATAATTGAATGCCTGCCTCCGATAATGTGCAGAAAAACCTATTTATTTGGAAGAAAAGTCCATATATAGTCTCCCATTCCTTC
>NW_018398886.1:2014-2484 GCF_002168275.2 Theobroma umbraticum | reverse complement strand
CACCCATTCCTTCAAAAGCCTTATTACTTATTTTAAATGGTTTTATAATCTCATGATTGCTTTAAAGTTGAATTTTTTACATTTGTTGTTAAAACAGACTACAATTAAATGCTTGCCTCAAGAAACATGTAGAAAAACCTTTTATTTGGAAGAAAAGTCCATTTATAGTCTCCCATTCAACCAAAAGCCTCATTACTCGCTTTAAATGGTTTTATACTATCATAATTAATTTTAAGTTAAATTTTTTTAAATTTTTATATCAAACAGATTATAATTGAATGTCTACTTCATGAAATTTGAGAAAAAAGGCATTCATTGACAAAAAAAGTCTATTTATAGTCACCCATTTATTCAAAAGCCTTATTACTGGCTTTAAATGGTTACATAATGTCATAATTGATTTTAAATTAAATTTTTTACATTTTTTGTTAAAACAGATTTTAATTGAATGCATACCTCATGAAACTTTA
>NW_018398886.1:1407-1605 GCF_002168275.2 Theobroma umbraticum | reverse complement strand
TTCAAAAGCCTTATTACTCGTTTTAAATGGTTTTATAATCTCATTATTGATTTTTAGTTGAATTTTTTACATTCTTTGTTAAAACTGACTATCATTGAATGCTTACCATGGGAAACGTGTAGAAAAACCCATTTATTTTGAAGAAAAGTCCATTTCTAGTCTCTCATTCCTTCAAAAGCTTTGTTACTCGCTTTAAAA
>NW_018398886.1:1249-1397 GCF_002168275.2 Theobroma umbraticum | reverse complement strand
TCTCATAATTGATTTTAAGTTGAATTGTTTTATATTTTTCTTTAAAATAGACTATAATTGAATGCCTACTACTAGAAATGTGTAGAAAAACCCATTTATTTGGAAAAAAAATACATTTATAGTCTCTCATTCCTTCAAAAGCCTTATT
>NW_018398886.1:885-1239 GCF_002168275.2 Theobroma umbraticum | reverse complement strand
AATAGTTTTATAACCTCATAATTGATTTTAAGTTGTATTTTTTAATATTTTTTGTAAAAACAAACTATAATTGAATGTCTACCTTAAAAAACATGAAGAAAAAAGCATTCATTCGTAAGAAAAGTCCATTTATAGTCACCCATTTCTTCAAAAGCCTTGTGACTCACTTTAAATGATTTTATAATCTCATAATTAATTTTAAGTGAAATTTTTTATATTTTTCATTAAAACAGACTATAATTAAATGCCTGCCTCAGAAAATGCATAGAAAAACTCATTTATTTTGAAGAAAAGTCCATTTATACTCGCCCATCCCTTCAAAATCTTTATTACTCGCTTTAAATGGTTTTATAA
>NW_018398886.1:687-875 GCF_002168275.2 Theobroma umbraticum | reverse complement strand
GATTTTAAGTTGAATTTTTTTACATTTATGGTTAAAACAGTAAATAATTGAATGTTTGCCTCAGGAAATGTGTAGAAAAAATCATTTATTTGGAAAAAAAATCCACTTATAGCCTCTCATTTCTTTAAAAGCCTTTATTACTCGCTTTAAATAGTTTTATAATCTCATAATTGATTTTAAGTGAAATT
>NW_018398886.1:231-463 GCF_002168275.2 Theobroma umbraticum | reverse complement strand
TAAATTGTTTTATAATCTCATAATTGATTTTAAGTTGAATTTTTTATATTTTTTTTCACAACGAACTATAATTGAATGCTTGTCTCGAGAAATGTGTAGAAAAAACTTATTTATTTGAAAAAAAAATTCTATTTATAGTCTCCCATTGCTTCCAAAGCCTTATTAATCGCTCTAAATGGTTTTATACCCCCATAATTGATTTTAAGCTGTATTTTTTTACATTTTTAGTTAA
>NW_018398886.1:106-221 GCF_002168275.2 Theobroma umbraticum | reverse complement strand
AATTAAATGTTTGCCTCTAGAAACATAAAGAAAAATACATTCAGTGGCAGAAAAAGTCTATTTATAGTCACCCATTCCTTCAAAACCCTTGTTACTCACTTTAAATAGTTATATA
>NW_018398886.1:0-96 GCF_002168275.2 Theobroma umbraticum | reverse complement strand
TGATTTTAAGTTCAATTTGTTTTACTTTTCTGATTAAAACATATTATAATTGAATGTCTACATCGAGAAACATGAAGAAAAAGGCATTCATTGGTA
>NW_018398885.1:5401-7079 GCF_002168275.2 Theobroma umbraticum | reverse complement strand
GTCTACCTTGAGAAACATGAAGGAAAAGCTATCTATTGATATTAAAAGTCCACGTATAGTCACTCAAGCCTTTGAAAGCCTTATTACTCGCTTTGAATGATTTTATAATATCATAATTGATTTTAAGTTGTATTGTTTTAATTTTTTGATTAGAATATAATATGATTGAATATCTACCTTGAGAAACATGAAGCAAAAGCAATCTATTGATATGAAAAGTCAACTTATAGTCATTCAAGCCTTCGAAAGCCTTATTACTCGTTTTGAATATTTTTATAATCTCATAATTAATTTTAAGCAGTATTTTTTACTTTATTTATTAAAATATATTATGATTTAATGTCTAACCTGAGAAACGTGAAACAAAAACCATTTATTGATATGAAAAGTCCATTTCAAGTCACTCAAGCTTTTGAAAGCCTTATTACTCGCTTTAAATGGTTTTATAATCTCATAATTGATATAAAGTTGAATTATTTATATTTTTAGTTAAAACAGATTATAATTGAATGTTTGTTTTGAGAAACATGACGAAAAGTCATTTATTAACAAAAAAAGTCCATTTATAGTCACTTAAGCTTTTGAAAGCTTTATTACTCGTTTTAAATTGATTTTATAATCTAATAATTGATTGTAAGTTAAATTGTTTTACATTTTTTATTAAGATATATTATAATTGAAAGTTTATCTTAGGAAACGTGAAGCAAAAGTCATCCATAGGTATGAAAAGTCAACTTATAGTCACTCAAGCCTTTGAAAGCCATAATACTCGCTTTAAGTGGTTTTATAATCTCATAATTGATTTTAAGTTGAATTCTTTTATATTTTTGACTAAAACATATTATAATTGAATGTCTACCTTGAAAAACATGAAGAAAAAGGTATTCATTGGTAAAAACAGTCCATTTATGAGCCAATTCCCTAAAAAGACTTATTACTTACTTTAAATAGTTTTGTAAACTCATCATTGACTTTAAGTCTATTATCTTTACATTTTTGGTTAAAACAGAATATAATTGACTGTCTGCCTTAAGAAACATGAAGAAAAAGTCATTCATTGACAAGAAAAGTCTATTTATAATCACCTATGCCTTCAACAGCCTTATTACTTGCTTTAAATAGTTTTATAATCTCATAATTGATTTTACGTTAAGTTTTTTTACATTTTTTGTTAAAGCAGATTGCAATTGAATGTTTTTCTTGAAAAACATAAAGAAAAAACCCATTCATTGGCTAGAACAGGCCATTTATAGTCGCCCGAGCCTTCAAAAGTCTTATTACTCACTTTAAATAGTTTTATAATCTCATAATTGATTTTAAATTGATTTTTTACTTTTTTGATTAAAATATATTATAATTAAATGTTCATCTTGGGAAACGTGAAGCAAAAACCATCCATTGATATGCAAAATCCATTTATAATGACACAAACCTTCAAAAGCCTTATTATTCGCTTTAAATGATTTTGTCAACTCATAATTGATTTTAAGTTGAATGTTTTTTACATTTTTAGTTAAAACAGATTATAATTGAATGTTTTCCTTGAGAAACGTAAAGAAAAACCTGTTCATTGACAAGAGAAGCCCATTTATAGTCACCCAAGCCTTCGAAAGCGTTGTTGCTCACTTTAAATGATTTTATAACCTCATAATTCATTTTAAGTTAAATTTTTTACATT
>NW_018398885.1:4890-5009 GCF_002168275.2 Theobroma umbraticum | reverse complement strand
AGTCCATTTATAGTCACTCAAGCTTTCGAAAGCCTTATTACTCGCTTTAAATGATTTTATAATCCCATAATTAATTTTAAGTGATATTTTTTTACATTTTTAGTTAAAACAGATTATAA
>NW_018398885.1:4809-4880 GCF_002168275.2 Theobroma umbraticum | reverse complement strand
GCCTTGGGAAACATGAAGAAAAAGCTATTTATTGGCGAGAAAAGCTTTATTACTCGCTTTAAATGATTTTA
>NW_018398885.1:4451-4799 GCF_002168275.2 Theobroma umbraticum | reverse complement strand
ATTGATTTTAAGTTGAATATTTTTACATTTTGGTTAAAAGAAATTATAATTGAATGTCTACCCTGAGAAATGTGAGGAAAAAACCATTCATTGACAAGACAAGTTCGTTTATAGTCACTTAAGCTTTCAAAAGCCTTATTACTTGCTTTAAATTGATTTTATAATCTCATAATTATTTTTAAGTTAAATTTTTTATATTTTTGATTAAAATATATTATAATTGAATGTCTACATTTAAAAACATGAAGCAAAAGTCATCCATTAGTATAAAAGTTTCACTTATAATCACTCAACCCTTCAAAAGCCTTATTACTTGCTTTAAATAGTTTTATAATCTCATAATTGATT
>NW_018398885.1:4174-4351 GCF_002168275.2 Theobroma umbraticum | reverse complement strand
ACTTAAAATTAATTATGAGATTATAAAACTATTTAAAGTGAGTAATAAAGCTTTAAAAGGTTTGGATGACTATAAATAAGCTTTTCTTGCCAATAAATAGCTTTTTCTTCATGTTTTCAAAGTAAATATTCAATTATAATCTGTTTTAACTAAAAATATAAAACAATTCAACTTAAA
>NW_018398885.1:3825-4062 GCF_002168275.2 Theobroma umbraticum | reverse complement strand
TATAATATATTTTAATCAAAAATATAAAAAAATTCAACTTAAAAATAATTATGACATTATAAAACTAATTTAAAGCGAGTAATAAGGTTTTTGAAAGCTTAAGTGACTATAAACGAACTTGTCTTGTCAATGAATGGCTTTTTCTCACGTTTCTCAGGGTAGATATTCAATTATAATCTGTTTTAACCAAAATGTAAAAATATTCAACTTAAAATCAATTATGAGATTATAAAACCA
>NW_018398885.1:1837-3704 GCF_002168275.2 Theobroma umbraticum | reverse complement strand
AAGGCTTTCGAAAGCTTGAGTGACTATAAATGGACTTTTCATGTTAGTGAATGGCATTTTCTTAACGTTTCCCAAGGTAAACATTCAATTCTAATCTGTTTTAACAAAAAATGTAAAAAAATTCAACTTAAATCAATTATGAGGTTATAAACCATTTAAAGCGAGTAATAAGACTTTTGAAGGCTTGGGTGACTATAAATGAGCTTTTCTTGCTAATGAATGGGTTTTTTTTTCACGTTTCTTGAGGTAAACATTCAATTATTATCTATTTAACTAAAAAAATAAAAATATTCAACTTAAAATCAATTATGAGATCATGAAACCATCTAAAGTGAGTAATAAGACTTTTAAAGGCTTGAGTGACTATAAATGGGCTCTTCTTTCCAATGAATGAGTTTTTCTTCACGTTTCCTGAGGCATACATTCAATTATAATATGTTTTAACCAAAATGTAAAAAATTTAACTTAAAATAAATTATGAGGTTATAAAACCATTTAAAACGAGTAACAACGCTTTCGAAGTCTTAGGTGACTATAAATGGGTTTCTCTTGTCAATGAATAGGTTTCTCTTTATGTTTCTCAAGGGAAACATTCTATTATAATCTATTTTAATCAAAAATATAAAAACATTCAACTTAAAATCAATTATGGGTTTACAAAACCATTTAAAGTGAGTAATAAGGTTTTTGAAGGTTTGCATGACTATAAATGGACTTTGCATATCAATGGATGGTTTTTGCTTAACATTTCCCAAGGCGAACATTTAATTATAATATATTTTAATTAAAAAAATAAAAAATTAACTTAAAATTAATTATGAGATTATAAAACCATTTAAAGTGAGTAAAAAGACTTTTAAAGGTTTAGGCAACTATAAATGGGCTATTCTTGCTAATGAATGGGTTTTTCTTTACGTTTCTCAAGATAAACATTCAATTGCAATCTGCTTTAACAAAAAATGTAAAAAAACTTAATGTAAAATCAATTATGAGATTATAAAACTATTTAAAGCAAGTAATAAGGCTTTTGAAGGTATGGTTGACTATAAATAGACTTTTCTTATCAATGAATGGCTTTTTCTTCATGTTTCTTAAGGTAGACAGTCAATTATATTATGTTTTAACCAAAAATGTAAAAATAATCGATTTAAAGTTAATGATGAGATTACAAAACCATTTAAAGTGAGTAATAAGTCTTTTGAGGGAATTGGTGACTATAGATGGACTTTTTTTGCTAATGAATGCCTTTTTCTTCATATTTTTCAAGGCAGACATTCAATTATAATCTGTTTTAGTCAAAAATATAAAAGAATTTAACTTAAAATCAATTATGAGATTATAAAACTATTTAAAGAGAGCAATAAGGCTTTCGAAGGTTTGAGTGGCTATAAGTGAACTTTTCATGCCAATGAATGACTTTTGCTTCATGTTTCCTAAGGTAGACATTCAATTATAATATATTTTAATCAAAAATATAAAAAAGTTCAACTTCAAATCAATTATGATATTATAAAACTATTTAAAGTGAGTAATAAGACTTCCAAAGGCTTGAGTGACTATAAATGGATTTTTCATGTCAATAGATGGCTTTTACTTCACATTTCTCAAGGTAGGCATTTAATCATAATATATTTTAGTATGAAAAATGCAAGTTAAAATCAATTATGATATTATAAAACTATTTAAAGTGAGCAACAAGGCTTTCGAAGGCTTGGGTGACTACAAATGAGCTTTTCTTCATGTTTCACAAGGTAAACATTCAATTATAATATGTTTGAACTAAAATTTAAAAAGCATTCAACTTAAAATCAATTATGAGTTTACAAAACCATTTAAAGTGAGTAGTAAGGCTTTTGAAAGATTAGAT
>NW_018398885.1:388-1737 GCF_002168275.2 Theobroma umbraticum | reverse complement strand
GACTATAATTAGACTTTTCGTGCTAATGAATATTTTTTTCTTCACGTTTCCCAAGGCAAACATTTAATTATAATCTGTTTTAATAAAAAATGTAAAACAATTCAACTTAATATTAATTATGAGGTTATAAAACTATTTAAAGCGAGTAATAAGGCTCTCAGAGGCTTGAGTGACTATAAATGGGATTTCCTTTCCTATGAATGGGTTTTTCTTCAAGTTTCTCAAGGCAAACATTCAATTATAATATGTTTTAACCAAAAATGTAAAAAAATTTAACTTAAAATCAATTATGAGATTATAAAGCCACTTAAAATGAGTAATAAGGCTCTCAAAGGCTTGGGTAACTATAAATGGGCTTTTCTTGCCAATGAATAGGTTTTTCTTCATGTTTTCCAAGGTAAACATTTAATTATAATATGTTTTAACCAAAAATATAAAAAAATTAAACCTAAAATCAATTATGAGATTATAAAACCATTTAAAGCTAGTAATAAGGCTTTCGAAGGTAAGGGCAAATATAAATGTGCTTTTCTTATCATTTAATGACTTTTTCTTCACGTTTCTCAACCCAAATAGTCAATTATAATATGTTTTAACTAAAACTGTTAAAAAATTTAACCTAAAATTAATTATGAGATTATAAAACTATATAAAGCGAGTAATAAAACTTTCAAAGCTATGGATGACTATAAATGGATTTTTCTTGTTAATGAATGGCTTTTTCTCATATTTCTCAAGGCATGGTTGACTATAATCTGATTTAACTAAAAATATAAGAAATTCAACCTAAAAGAAATTATGATATTATAAAACTATTTAAAGTGAGTAGTAATGCTTTTCAAAAAATACGTGATTATAATTGGACTTTTCTTACCAATGAATGACTTTTTCTTCACGTTTCTCAAAGTCGACATTTAATTATAATCTGTTTTAACCAAAAATATAAACAAACTCAACTTAAAATCAATTATGAGATTATAAAAATATTTAAAGCGAGTAACAAGGCTTAGGTGACTATAAATGGGTTTTTCTAAGGTAAACATTCAACTATAATCTGTTTTAACTAAAAATGTAAAAAACATTCAACTTAAAATCAATTATGAGATTACAAAATCATTTAAAGTTAGTAATAAGATTTTTAAAGCAATGGCCGACTATAATTATACTTTTCTTGTCAATGAATGACTTTTTCTTCACGTCTCCCAAGGTAAACATTCAATTATAATATGTTTGAACTAAAAATGTAAAAATATTCAACTTAAAATCAATTATGAGGTTATAAAAATTATTTGAAGCGAGTAATAAGACTTTTGAAGGCTTGAGTGACTATAAATGGGCTTTTCTTGCCA
>NW_018398885.1:0-113 GCF_002168275.2 Theobroma umbraticum | reverse complement strand
GTGACTATAAATGGGCTTTTCTTGCCAGTGAATGGGTTTTTCTCTATGTTTCTTAAGGAAAACATTCAATTATATTCTGTTTTAACTAAAAATATAAAAAAATTCAACTTAAA
>NW_018398884.1:864-1118 GCF_002168275.2 Theobroma umbraticum | reverse complement strand
GGATTTTTCTTTCTAATAAATGGGTTTTTCTATATGTTTTTTGAGGTAGGCATTCAATTATAGTTTATTTTAATGAAAAATGTAAACAAAATTCAACTTAAAATCAATTTTGAGATTATAAAATCATTTCAAGTGAATGATAAGCCTTTCGAAGGAATGCGTGATTATAAATAGACTTTTCTTGCCAATGAATACTTTTTTCTTCACGTTTATCATGGTAAACATTCAATTATAATATGTTTTAATCAAAAATG
>NW_018398884.1:674-854 GCF_002168275.2 Theobroma umbraticum | reverse complement strand
CAACTTAAAATCAATTATGAGATTATAAAAGCATTTAAGGCTGCTAATAAGGCTTTTGAAGGAATGAGAAAATATAAATGAATTTTTCTTCTAAATAAATGTGTTTTCTTACATGTTTTCCAGGACAGGCATTCAATTATAATCTGTTTTAACAAAAAATGTAAAAAATTCAACTTAAAA
>NW_018398884.1:190-320 GCF_002168275.2 Theobroma umbraticum | reverse complement strand
TATAAATGGGCTTTTCTTACCAATGAATGCTTTTTTCTTCATATTTCTCGAGGTACACATTCAATTCTAATCCGTTTTAATAAAAAATGTAAAACAATTTTACTTAAAATCAATTATAAGATTATAAAAC
>NW_018398884.1:0-180 GCF_002168275.2 Theobroma umbraticum | reverse complement strand
GAGTAATAAGGCTTTTGAAGGAATGAGAGAGTATAAATAGATTTTTCTTCTAAATAAATAGGTTTTCTACATGTTTCTTGAGGAAGGCATTCAATTATAGTCTTTTTTAATGAAAAATATAAAAAAAAATTCACTTAAAATCAATTTTGAGATTATAAAACTATTTAAAGTCAGTAATAA
>NW_018398883.1:1146-1229 GCF_002168275.2 Theobroma umbraticum | reverse complement strand
AAAAAAAATCCATTTATTGTCACCCATTCCTTCAAAAGTCATATTACTCACATTAAATGGTTTTATAATCTCATAATTCATTT
>NW_018398883.1:991-1136 GCF_002168275.2 Theobroma umbraticum | reverse complement strand
TTTTTTATATTTTTCATTAAAACATAGGATAATTGAATGCTTGTCTTAGGAAACGTGTAGAAAAAACTATTCATCGAGAAGAAAAGTCCATTTATAGTCATCCATTTCTTCAAAAGGCTCATTACTCGATTTAAATTATTTTATA
>NW_018398883.1:641-967 GCF_002168275.2 Theobroma umbraticum | reverse complement strand
TTTTTTTATATTTTTCATTAAAACAGACTATAATTGAATATCTACCTTGAGAAACATGAAGAAAAATGCATTCACTTAGAAGAAAATCCATTTATAGTCACCCATTCCTTCAAAAGGCTTATTACTCACATTAAATTGTTTTATAATCTAGTAATTCATTTTAAGTCAATTTTTATTACATTATTGGTTAAAATAGATTATAATTGAATGTCTACCTAAAGAAACGTCAAGAAACAAGCATTCATTGGCAAGAAATGTCCATTTATAATCTCCTATTCCTTCAAAACCCTTTTTACTCACTTTAAATGGTTTTATAATCTCATAAT
>NW_018398883.1:155-631 GCF_002168275.2 Theobroma umbraticum | reverse complement strand
TTGAATGTTTTTAGATTTTTAGTTAAAACAGACTATAATTCAATGTTTACCTTGAGAAACATAAAAAAAAGCATTCATTGGCAAGAAAAGTCCATTTACAATTTCCTAATCCTTCAAAAGACTTATACTCGCTTTAAATTGTTTTATAATCTAATAATTCATTTTAAGTCAAATTTTATTAGATTATTGGTTAAAACAAATTATAATTGAATGTCTTTCTTGAGAAACATCAAGAAACAAGCATTCATTGGCAAGAGAAGTCCATTTATAGTCTCCCATTCCTTCAAAACCCTTTTCACTTGCTTTAAATGGTTTTACAATCTCATAATTGATTTTAAGTTGAATGTTTTAAGATTTTTAGTCAAAACAGACTATAATTGAATGTTTTACCTTGAGAAACATAAAGAAAAAAGTATTCATTCGCAAGAAAAGTCTATTTATAGTCTCTTATTTCTTCAAAAGCCTTATTACTCGCT
>NW_018398883.1:0-122 GCF_002168275.2 Theobroma umbraticum | reverse complement strand
AGTTGAATTTTTTTAGATTTTTAGTTAAAACAAACTATAATTGAATGTTTACCTCAAGAAACATAAAGAAAAAAGTATTCATTGGTAAGAAAAGTCCATTTATAGTCTCCTATTCCTTCAAA
>NW_018398882.1:951-1107 GCF_002168275.2 Theobroma umbraticum | reverse complement strand
GTCTTATTACTCGCTTTAAATGGTTTTATAATCTCATCATTGATTTTAAGTTGAATATTTTAGATTTCTCATTAAAACAGACTATAATTAAGTGTTTGCCCTAAGAAACATTTAGAAAAACTCATTTATTTGAAAGAAAAGTTCATTTATAGTCTC
>NW_018398882.1:545-667 GCF_002168275.2 Theobroma umbraticum | reverse complement strand
AAAAGCCTTATTACTCTTTTTAAATGGTTTTATAATCTCATAATTGATTTTAACGTAAATTTGTTTATATTTTTTGTTAAAACAGACTATAATTGATTGTCTATCTCGAGAAAAATAAAGAA
>NW_018398882.1:143-253 GCF_002168275.2 Theobroma umbraticum | reverse complement strand
TTATTACTCGCTTTAAATGGTTTTATAATGTAATAATTGATTTTAAGTTGATTTCTTTTACATTTTTGGTTAAAACAGACTGTAATTGATTTTCTATCTCAGGAAACGTG
>NW_018398882.1:0-133 GCF_002168275.2 Theobroma umbraticum | reverse complement strand
ATTTTAAGTTAAATTTTTTTACATATTTGATTAAGACAGATAATAATTGAATGTTTATCTTGAGAAACGTGAAGAAAAAAGCATTCATTAGAAAGAAAAGTCCATTTATAGTCACTCATTCCTTCAAAAGCCT
>NW_018398881.1:0-1546 GCF_002168275.2 Theobroma umbraticum | reverse complement strand
TATAAAAAATATGTTTAAATTAAAAAATAATATAAAAAAGTATTTATGTCCTAAAATATATATGAAGTGTTAGGTCTAATATTGACTAACGGTGCAAAAACCCCAAACATCCCGCGACAGTGTATACCATGTAGACTTCCTCTCTTTTAACCGTCTAAAAGTATCTCAAAAAACCTGCAAAATCCCAAATTTAACAAATTTTTAAAAACCAAACTCACCCAAATGTAGACATTGTTTTTAATTAATTTATTGATGCAAAAAAAAATTAATTTTCTCAAAAAAGTACCTATTTATATCAAAAGCTTTGGCCGCGAACCACCTTCTTTTTCTTGTTCTTTTCTTGCTGGGAGAGAGAGAAAGAGAGGGGATTATGTCGTACTTGTAGACATTGCCTTAGACGTAGGCCTTGGTAGAGTGAGTCTACTTAGCAATATGAATCTTGAGAGTGGGTAGTTGAGCGCCGCCTGCTTGTCCTGGAAACTCTTCGAATGGGGATGGCCTTGCTATCATAACCATGGTACAACAAAATTTCCCCTAATTGAAGGTGAAAGAAAATAGATGAAGAAAAAAGCACCATCGCTTCACCTTCGAATATGTTGACCAATTCCATTTCCACTCATCTCCAAGAGCTTGATGAGCCGATCAATTGAAACAACTGATCTCTCTTCAAAAGACATCAACCGGCTTAAAAAGACGTGATTGCTCTCTTCGGCTTTTTATTGACTTCTTTCTTGTGCTGTTCTTGATTTCTGTATCCAAACCACTTCATACTTTAACGAAATTTTCACCTCCGAGAACACACTTAGAAACCATCAAATCTGCCCCCTTATTTGCTTTTGAAAACCAACTATTAAGATTAAATGATAAACCCTTCAAAATCATCTTTCGACTTTTTTTTTTGTTAAAAAATATATACATTGTAACAGAGAGCGTTATTTATCTTGATGCTTTTTTAGTTTTCCTTTTCTGGTTTTATTTATATGGTACTTCTACACCACTGACGAGTGGCCAGTGTTATGATGTTCATGTTCAAGTGCATAAAGTCAAAAGATGAATATTAAAGAATATCTTCAAGAATATGTGCTTTTGATTCTTTTTAAATGATAGTTGAAAATTGCAATTCTAGAAAACTAGTCTCTCATTTACACATTTTTTATCAATTTTTTTCAAATGTATGAGTAATTATTCGAGTTCAAATACTAGGATTGTTGCAATGTGTGCTTCGATCAATTTTGTTGAGTTTATTTCAATTGAGGACGCTGTTAGTAGATTTCAATATTTACTAGCATTGATGAAGATTTTGATTGATGCTCTAAATTTTGGGCTAGAATCAATGGTTGAGGAATCTTAAAAAATGTTAAACAAATTAAAAAGATAAACCTGAGTTTATTTTAAAGGTAGTTAAAAAAAGTACTGTGATTGATGTTGAAGACATCATTCGAGATAGTTTATGTGCATGCAAATTGATTTCCATAGATACTATTTTTTAAGACTTATTTTATCTACATCATTCACTATGTAAAGAGGAATTATGTGAATAAATTTA
>NW_018398880.1:12446-13119 GCF_002168275.2 Theobroma umbraticum | reverse complement strand
AGCAAGTAATAAGGTTTTCGAAAGAATAGGTGACTATAAATGCACCTTTCTTGCTAATGAATGGTTTTTCTTTATATTTCTCAAGGCAGAGATCTAATTATAATCTGTTTTAACTAAAGATACAAAGAATTCAACTTAAAATGAATTATGAGATTATAAAACCTTATAAAGCGAGTAATAAGACTTTTGAAGGTATGGATGACTATAAATGAAATTTTTCTACTAATGAATGACTTTTTCTTCACATTTTCAAAGGCAAACATTCAATTATAAGCTATTTTAACCAAAAATATAAAATAATTCAACTTAAAATCGATTATGAGTTTATAAAACCATATAAGGTAAGTAATAAGTCTTTCAAAAAAATAGGTGACTATAAATGCACCTTTCTTGTCAATGAATGGTTTTTTGTTCACATTTTCTAAGGTAGATATTCAAATATAATCTTGTTTAACCATAAATATAAAAAATTTAACTTCAAATCAATTATGAGATTATAAAGGTATTTAAAACGAGTAATAAGGCTTTCAAGGGTTTGAGTGACTATAAACAGACTTTTCTTGCCAATGGATAGCTTTTGCTTCACATTTCCTAAAGTAGGCATTTAATTGTAGTATATTTTAACAAAAAATGTAAAAGAATTCAATTTAAAATTGATTATGAGTTTATAAAA
>NW_018398880.1:10409-12035 GCF_002168275.2 Theobroma umbraticum | reverse complement strand
GTAATAAGGATTTTAAAGGTATGGGTGACTATAAATGTACCTTTCTTACTAATGAATGGTTTTTTCTTCATGTTTCACGAGATATACATTGAAATATAATATGCTTTAAGTTCAAATTTAAAAAAATTCAACTTAAAATCAATTATGACATTATAAAACCATTTAAAGCAAGTAATAAGGCTTTCGAAGACTTGGGTTACTATAAATGGACTTTTCCTACCAATTAATGGCTTTTTCTTTATGGTTCTTGAGGCAGACATTCAATTATAATTTGTTTTACTAAAAAATGTAAAATAATTCTATCTAAAATCAATTATAAGATTATAAAACCATTTAAAGTGAGTAATAAGGCTTTTGAAGGCTTGAGTGACTATAAATGGACTTTTCGAACAACTGATGACTTTTGTTTCAAGTTTTCCTAAGTAGACATTTAATTATTATATATTTTAATAAAAAATAAAAAATAATTCAACATAAAATCAGTTATGAGATTACCAAAAGATTTAAAGCGAGTAATAAGGCTTTCGAAAGCGTGGGTGACTATAAATGAAAGTTTCTTAACGATGAATGACCTTTTCTTCATTTTTTTGAAGGCAAACATTCAATTATAAGTTATTTAACCAACAATATAAAAGAATTCAACTTAAAATCGATTATGAGTTTATAAAACCACATAAGGCAAGTAATAAGGGTTTCAAAAGAATGGGTAACTATAAACGCACCTTTCTTGCCAATGAATGGTTTTTGCTTCATGTTTCTTAAGATAGACATTCAAATATAATCTGTTTTAACCTAAAATATAAAAAAATTTAACTTAAAATCAATTATGAAATTCTAAAACCATTTAAAACGTGTAATAACGCTTTTAAAAGTTTGAGTGACTATAAACAGACTTTTCTTGCCAATGGATGGCTTTTGCTTCAAGTTTCCTGAAGTAGGCATATAATTATAGTATATTTTAACCAAAAATGTAAAAAAAATCAGCTTAAAATTGATTATAAGTTTACAAAATCACGTAAAATAAGTAATAAGGTTTTCGAAAGAATAGGTAATTATAAATGGACCTTTCTTGCCAATGAAATATTTTTCTTCTTGTTTCTTAAGGTAGACATTCAAATATAATCTGTTTTAACCTAAAACATAAAAAAGCTTAACTTAAAATCAATTATGAGATTATAAAACAATTTTAAGCGAGTAATAAAGCTTTCAAAGGTTTGAGTGACTATAAACAGACTTTTCTTGCCAATAGATGGCTTTTCCTTCAGGTTTCTTGAAGTAGACATTTAATTATAGTATATTTTAATCAAAAATGTAACAAAGAATTCAACTTAAAATTGATTAGGAGTTTATAAAATCACATAAAGTAAGTAATAAAGCTTTCGAAAGAATAGGTGATTATACATGCACTTTTCTTGCCAATGAATGGTTTTTTCTTCATCCAATTATAATCTGTTTTAACTAAAAATGCAAAGAATTCAACTTAAAATCAATTATGAGATTATAAAACCATTTAAAGCCAGTAATAAGACTTTCAAAGGCATGGATGACTATAAATGAAATTTTTTTTCCAACGAATGACTTTTTCTTCACATTTTCGAAGGCAAACATTCAATTATAAGCTATTTT
>NW_018398880.1:9839-9984 GCF_002168275.2 Theobroma umbraticum | reverse complement strand
TGATTATGAGTTTATAAAATCACATAAAGTAAGTAATAAGGTTTTTGAATGAATAGGTGATTATGCATGCACTTTTCTTGCTAATAAATGATTTTTTCTTCATCCAATTATAATCTGTTTTAACTAAAAATGCAAAGAATTCAAC
>NW_018398880.1:9316-9567 GCF_002168275.2 Theobroma umbraticum | reverse complement strand
ATGACTATAAATGAAATTTTCTTGCCGATGAATGACTTTTTCTTCACATTTTTGAAGGTAAACATTCAATTATAAGCTGTTTTAACTAAAAATGTAAAAGAATCCAATTTAAAATCGATTATGAGATTATAAAAGCATTTAAAGCAAGTAATAGGGCTTTCGAAAGAATAGGTGACTATAAATGGACTTTTCTTGCCAATGAGTGGCTTTTCTTCACGTTTCTCAAGGCAGACATCCAATTATAATCTGTT
>NW_018398880.1:8874-9216 GCF_002168275.2 Theobroma umbraticum | reverse complement strand
TTCAACTTAAAATCAATTATGAGATTATAAACCAATTTAAAGCGAGTAATAAGATTTTCGAAGGCATGAATGACTATAAATGAAATTTTCTTCACATTTTCAAAGGTAAACATTCAATTATAAACTATTTTAACTAAAAATATAAAAGAATTCAAGTTAAAATCGATTATGAGTTTATAAAATCACATAAGACAAGTAATAAGGCTTTCGAAAGAATGGGTGACTATAAACGCACCTTTCTTGCTAATGAATGGTTTTTTCTTCATGTTTCCTTAGGTAGATATTCAAATATATTCTGTTTTAATCACAAATATAAAAAATTCAACTTAAAATCAATTATGA
>NW_018398880.1:8762-8864 GCF_002168275.2 Theobroma umbraticum | reverse complement strand
CCATTTAAAGTGAGTAATAAGGCTTTCAAAGGTTTGAGTGCTATAAACAGACTTTTCGTACCAATGGATGACTTTTACCTCACGTTTCCTGAAGTAGACATT
>NW_018398880.1:8503-8752 GCF_002168275.2 Theobroma umbraticum | reverse complement strand
ATATTTTAACCAAAAATGTAAAAGAATTCAACTTAAAATTGATTGTGAGTTTATAAAATCACATAAAGCAAGTAAAAAGGCTTTCGAAAGATTAGGTGACTATCAATGCACCTTTTCTTGCCAATGAATGATTTTTTCTTCATGTTTCCTAAGGTAAACATTAAAATATAATTTCTTTTAACCAAAAATATAAAAAAAATCCACTTAAAATCAATTATGAGATTATAAAACCATTTAAAATGAGTAATA
>NW_018398880.1:8344-8493 GCF_002168275.2 Theobroma umbraticum | reverse complement strand
AAGCTTGAGTGACTATAAACAGACTTTTCTTCCAAATGGATGGCTTTTCCTTCACGTTTCTTGAGGCAGACATTCAATTATAATATATTTGAACGAAAAATATAAAAAAATTTAACTTAAAATCAATTATAAGATTATAAAACAATTTA
>NW_018398880.1:8005-8322 GCF_002168275.2 Theobroma umbraticum | reverse complement strand
AGGCATGAGCGACTATAAATGGACTTTTCTTACAGATGAATGGTTTTTTTTCTCACATTTTTAGAGACAAACATTCAATTATAAGCTGTTGTAACCAAAAATATAAAAAATCCAACTTAAAATCGATTATGAGATTATAAAACCATTTAAAACACGTAATAAGGCTTTCGAAGGAATAAGTGACTATAAATGGACTTTTCTTGCCAATAAATGAATTTTCTTCACGTTTCTCAAAGCAGATATCCAATTATAATCTGTTTTAACTAAAGATGCAAAGAATTCAACTTAAAATCAATTATGAGATTATAAAACTATTT